>NC_056750.1:302841429-302866429 GCF_019279795.1 Protopterus annectens
GTGTTGGTTCAAGATTTTTATGTTTTGCTTTTCCACCCTTGTGCATGCCATTATGACTGCATGTGACTGGTAGACAAAATGGGCATCAGTCCTCCATTACCCCTTGCTTAAGCAAAGGGCGAACAACGATGACTCACAGGAGACACTGTGTGCCTGTTTTTCCAGTCTGCAACAGGGAAATCAACCAGTGTGCGTCTGCCTTGGGGCATAAACATTTCCTTAGAGTAGGCATCTCCATCCTCCCTGCCAGTACTGTTAAGGACCTGAGCAGCTATTCAAACTAACTTCACGTAGGCCATAGTTATGGCGTTTATCTTCTATACCATTGGTGCAGCCTTTAGCATTTACATAATATTTGGCACCAGCAGGATTCCTTTTTTACAGTGCCTTCTTCATGACTACACCAATTGTCATGCCTAAAAACTTGGGGGGGGGTGTAGATCTAAACCTAGTCAAAGACAGATCACTGTCAGCAGCAATCCATCAAACACTGAAGTATGTATTTTACCTATGTGGTCTAAAGCAAGACTAGATATCAGAAAAAGATCGTATGTGAGGTTGGTAGAAGCCCTCATAATGGAAGAACACTTAGTACCTTACAAAAGCCTCAATGGTTTCAGGTGCAAGTATTTTTGCTTTTCTAGTCTTGACACAAACAGGGCATTATTAAATGGTCTGGCTTATACTTGCTGGCCTTCTGCGGCTAGTTATTTATAGAATAACATCAAAATGATTCAAGCAGTTGTATAGCTGGACATAATAAGCATGTTATTGTCCGTGTTAGTTTTAATCAAAGAAATATCATATAAAATTACATTAATATGTATAAAACCTTGCAGTTTAAAGACAGGATTGTATATCGGTAAACATACATATCAAGGCAAGTATTTCATCACGATGTCTCTGAGTAAACTGGGACTTAAAAAAGGAAAATATGGAAAAAGCACTTTAACAAAATCTCTTAAGACCATAACCACACACTTGCAGTGAATTTCCATTATTTACTGATAGCAAACAGTAATATTCCATAAATGCTTATTTTTGCCATTGCCATATCTGTTTCTTTCGTTTCTCCTTTAATGCTGTTAAACTATGACAGTGGCTGTCTAGGCAGAGCCCCATAACATTGTGATAAACACAGCGTTTGGCAGCAGCAGTCTTAAAGACATGCATTTACATAATGAACAGAACCTTAACATTCAATAGTATATGAAGGATGATAGAGACATTGAGATTTTTGTTTTGTGGAAAAAAGTGCCAAAGAAATGATATGCTTACAAAAAAAATACCCCAATGTTTTAATCAACAAACTAATGAATAGCTCAGTGAAATAAAATTAATTTGCAGCTTTTGCTAGTTTCATCCTGGAATTCAGAAACACACCTCGCACCATAGTGCACAGAATACCATGGCGAAGCTGAGATACATGATATGGACCAAAGATAATTATCAATTACTGAGGAAGAATCCTGCAGCCCAGGTAAAGCAAAACCATGTTCAAATGGGGCCCAAGGCAAGGTGATGAACAGGAGCTGTGCCACCCATAGCTGTATTCTATTATTTGGCTATTCCTAAACAATTACCTTAAACCACTGTTCTGTAATGCATGCTATTTTATTCTTTACTTTTACAACAATAACAAAAATTGACATTTAATCTACATTTAATCTAAAACTTCTATTTTTACAGCAAAAACCTTTTCAGACATTTGCTTAAAACACAGACAGTGTGAGCAACACTAACTTGTCTTCTCATGAAATTCACATATATTAAAAGTGCATCTGGCAAGCCACTGAACTACAAGAGACAAAATGGATTCACTGTCATATAATATACATTGAAGCAATAATTAATGGATATGTGAATGGCCATAGTCAAACAGCATAAAGTGAAGTACAAATGAATGGCTATGTGAAGGGTACAGGGATTCAAGCACAATGTGCAATGCATTGCAAAGTATTTGTTAGGCTTGGGAGTCTGGGCAGCACCACTGGATGCAAGTGCGGCCCATGGCACTGTCTAGTGAAGTGACTTTTATCAGCATCACAGAGTAGATAAAGAAAGGTTGAGGGAATCTAACTGTGCACTACAGCTTATTAGCATCTTGTTGCCTTACTTATCTGCACTAAGTGCCAGATAGGCACTCTTCTTGTATTTGCTCCAATACAGTGCATTACACACCCACATACCCAAAAAAAAAAGCTAAATTAAAAATGTATCCAGACTTAAAGTAGTAACATTAAACTCATAGATTTCATGTTGTCTAGTTTAATCACGAGCAAATATAACACACTGTCGACAGTCAACAAAACAAGGAAACTAAGGTTCCCATCCAAAGAATATGCCTCATAGGATGATACTCCTCTTTACTACAATTAGTCCCTTCCTGTACATGATAACTACTCTGAGATGCAGGAACCAAGGCTATACCAGCTGCAGGTGTCACCAAATGAGGCATATGACAGAGTGATACATAGCCAATATGTTGCCAAGGGCCCCCTTCCCACAGCCCTTGTGTGACAATTGGAGACCAGCAAGTTTCAGGTATATCCTGAGGGACAGACAGAGGTGAGACAGGGGTAAAGTTGCAGCTAAATTTATCAGCCAGTAAGTTTGTTATATCTTAAGCCTTAGTGTAGGTAACATCCATACCGCTCAACCTTTTAGAGCAAGTAATCTAGACAAAGCCATAAATAATGGTGGGACAAAGACCCGAAAATAGATAACATTTTTAAATATTGCTCTTACAAACTTAGAAAGTTGATAGAATAACAGGTTTTGCATTCATATGAATTTTCTGAATGGTATGAAGTCTGAAACTCAAATGTCTATCATTATTTTTTTACTTCAGTCTTTAATGAATTGCCAGTGATTTGTAAGAAAACCACGATTTTATGAAAAATGGGCCAACATTATAAGATAAAAATCTAGACATTCTGCGAAAATCTGTATGGTTCAGAGGTATGGATCATTCACAATAACCCAGTGTATTGCTGTGTTGTGCTTTTGAGATTACAAACATAACTAACAAATATCTTATGACTGTCTTTGGCCTGGGTCTTTTTTTTTTTTTTAGTCTCATGACTCCTGAGTTGTTTGTTTATTTCAGTGACAAGGGCTCTAACATTCTGGGAATTACTCTTCTCTTATTTATTTTATTTATTTACTTTTGTTTACTGGGATAGTCCGACTGGATGGTAGCCCATCTTCAGCTGAGGCCCGGGGAGAAAAGCTCCAGAATAAGTAGATTAATTGTTACAAAGAACAATTACAGAGAACAATATTTGGAGATTCTACAATCTTTAGGGAATCTTACAAAGACAAACATTTAATACAGAACAATATTTCTAAGGTTTTACAAAGAAACCCAATGCAAGAAAGACACTAATAAATGAATATTTACAAGAGACACAAATTAAAGAGCAAAAACAAGGTACTTTTTGCATACAGAGATTTGTTTATGTGACATATAGCAGGCAGAGGCTTAAGGTATAAAAAGTTAAGCCAGAAGTATAAAGCTGCATAGCTGTATAGTTTAATTCTGCAGGAAAATGCTAAGTCGACTGTACATATGAAGCAGACGTTTTAAGTTGTCTGTTGTATGTGACATAGAGGGATGCTGAGGAACGGGAGACAAGCTACAGGGGATGAAAAGTAGACAGAAAAGTAGGATAAATAGGAGAAGTGGGACGGGGATAGAGGTGAAAGTGAAGACAGATGGGAAGAAAGATGAAGAAACAGAAGGAAAAAAAAGGGAGCGAGACGAAGGGGAGGAGAATCAATAAGGAAGATTCGGGGTATGCAGATGGAGAAAAAGCAAAAAAAGAAGTTGAAGTAGTGGGCTAAGTATGGAAGAAAGGGGAAGAGTCGGAGGAAGTTGTCAGCCAGGACTAGGGCATGAACAGATCCAGTTGCTGGCTAGGTAATCTTTCAGTAGTTTTTTTGAAATGAGAAGTATGGGGAGTAGTTAAAATGGCCTGAGGAATGGAATTCTATTTTTTGGCAATATAGTTTGAAAAGAGAGAGCCACCAGCTCTGCTGTGGGATTTAATGACATGTAGGACAGATTTGGAGGAGGATTGGAGGTTCTTATTATTATTGTAGGGTTGAAGCATGAGATGAAGGGCAGGAGTTTTATCAGGTCGGTATATGAGTTGATATGCAAAGGAGAGTTGAGTGTATGTTAGTTGGTGGGATAATTCAAGCCAGTGCAGTTGGTGTAAGGCAGAGCAGGTGTGTTCGATGTGGAGAGTTGGTGGCAAACCTTGCAATTTTATTGTAACAGGTCTCCAGTTTTGTTAGACTTGCCTTACTTAGGTTTGTAAAGATGGAGGATGCATATAGGAGTAAAGAGTGAAGATGTGTTCTGGCTATGTCTTGTCTTGTCTTATTTGTAAGGAAAGGCTTAACTCGGTATAGAGAACCTAGTATAATATGAGATTTTTTTGATAGTCTATGGCAGATGAACATCAAATTTAGGTTATTATCAATAATGATGTCTAATAATTTTGTGAGGGATATAGCTGATATTAAGGTGTTGTTGGATGAGTGAATTTGGAAAGTGGCTACAGGGGTCATGCGATTTAGTGGAGGAGAAATATCATCAGTTTAGTTTTAGAATGAGTCAGTACAAGATGAGATTTAGCCATGATTCAACAGATAGGAAAGATTGCTGAGTTGTGCAGACAAGTTGTTTGAGGGAAGGAGTGGCACATATTAGAGCGGAATCATCTGCATACTGGAGTATGGAGGCTAAGGGGTTTGAAGACTGAAGTCAATTAGTAAATAAACTGAAAAGGAGGGGACCAAGGATGGAACCTTGTGGAACACCCAGGGTGACAGGTAAAAGTGAATAGGGTTCCTATTGCCATTTGACAGCTTGCTGACAGCCAGATAGGTAGTTATGGAACCAAGCTAGAGCAGAGGAGCTGAGATTTAGAGCTGCTAGCTCATGAAGGAGTTTTTGGTGAGGAACTGTGTCAAAAGCTTTAGAGAGATCTAAGAATATAGAGGAAACATAATGTCTGTTATTTGTATGGTGTTTAATTGCATTGGTAAAGCTTAGAAGGGCAGTCGTGGTGCTATAGTGAGGGCAGAACCTGTGTTATGTGTTAGATAAGAGGTTATTGGACAACAGATAGTTTGCTAGTTGTATGTGGATACACTTTTCTAGAAGTTTAGATAGGGTGGGTAGGATAGAAATGAGTCGATAGAAAAATTATTTTCCTTTATTATAATGCTTGTTGATATCATGGTTCCACCATGTGGATTTATTTCAGGGGTCTGCCCTGCACTTGTTCCTACAGGGTACAGCTGAATCTGTGCAGCTGAGTTAATGCTGGTATAGTGTGGTTGTGTACATTTCTCATATTCAGTGGAGTTAACAGGGAATGGTGGAGATATGAAGCTTGCCAATGTATCACTTAGGAGTAGGTAGTTTGTCTTAAAGAATTTTCTTAAGATAACTTGGGTGGAAGGGATCTCTGCTTTCAGTTTTATTTTGAAGGAGACTGATTTATGGTCAGACCTAACAAGTGATGAAAATATGCAAGGGATGCTGCACGTTGTCAGCATGTTGCGCACATCTATGAACAGCTATGCAGTGTAGCTAGTTGCAGTATCACCTTACTCAGCATGAAAACACATGGTGTGGCATGCTGGTATTAGGCTATGAACAGTAGCATGGAAACATTGTACAGGCATCAAAGAGCAGAACATTTGTTACTACTTTTGCTTCTCAGCACCTCTATAAGCCATACTACTGCAATATTGTTCCTACATCCCCGCTGTGATGATTGATGTGTCTGCGCATACTATGTACTTCTCAGGTACTCATTCGTGTGCGCCGTGCTGACCAAGCCTTCTAGAGCAGCACATGTGTTTTCTATGATGAAGTAGATGCGCAGTTTAAGAACATTCTTTTAATGAGGCTCATTAGCATAAAGACCATTCTAACAGCCTCAAAATTGCTTAATAAAAGCAACTACGCCCATAGCTTACTTCATCCTGCTACAGAAACATTGCTGGATAGCAAACAGAGCTGGTAGTGTAAACATGAACAGGAATGTCTGCCTGAAGAGCA
Source organism: Protopterus annectens (assembly GCF_019279795.1). Classification (NCBI taxonomy): domain Eukaryota; kingdom Metazoa; phylum Chordata; order Ceratodontiformes; family Protopteridae; genus Protopterus; species Protopterus annectens. The sequence continues at coordinate 302,847,512 of NC_056750.1, forward strand.
CTCTTACACAGAAGTACAAGACTGGGGACTGGTGCTACTACTACTTCCACTAATGCTTTACTTGTCTGTTGCTTGAGGACATACATGACCTTTTGGGGGAGCATGTTGTGTCATCAAATGTAATTTTGGCAAACCCAAAAAGAGAGAGCTGTTTACAGAAATGACTTTTTCCTGACAGTGGAGACTGCTTTTATCCTCCACTGTTGTGTGACTTCATAGTTGATATATATATTTAAGTCCAAGGGGTGGGGGGAGTCCCCCTGCAAAAACAAAATTGTTGAACTGTTCATTGAAGGTGGTTTCAATGAACAATTTTCTTTTCTTTTTTTTTTTTTTTTGCTCATCAAAATTATGTTCAGTGACTCAACATGAATCAGATATTTTGATACTGAAGGTGGAATAAGGTTATGGGTAAGACCTATGTCAACAATGGTGCAGCTGTATGGGGGACTGTATATAGAGTTAGGGGATAATGCCATGGGAGGGATTGTGCTGGGGATGTGGCAGGTTTAATAAAAGACAGTCCTGAGGTTTGCAATTTTGCATATTATACAGATAACTAGTGGTATACAGAGCTGCATCCAGTATTAGGTGACTTAGGCAGTTGCCTAGGGCCCACTGGGGGGGGGGTTGGTCAGGGGGCCTGCCACAACATTTAATTTTTAGGGGTCCTGCCACAACATTTAATTTTTAATTAAACAATTTAGAAAAGTAAAACATTTTTTCTTTAACAGTGTCTTCTTGTTTAACAATATGAACGTACATGCACTCTGCATGCGTCTTTAGAACAATGCACGCCAACGTGGATGTAATTGTTCCTGCTGCTACTGCTTCTTTCTGTGCATGGAATAAAACATGCTTGGTTCTTGCTGCCATGAAAGAGATGAGACAAGGGAACCTTTCTGTACCTTCCTTCTGTAAGTTACAGAACTAGCAAGGTCTTGGTGTGGGTGTGTGGGTGTGTGCGTGTGTGTGAGTGCGTGTGCGTGTGTGTGTGTGTGTGTGTGTGTGTGTGTGTGTGTGTGTGTGTGTGTGTGTGTGTGTGTGTGTGTGTGTGTGTGTGTATGTGTGTGTGTGTGTGTAAAATGCTCTAGTTATGGATGGCAGGTTAGTTAATTAACTTGCTCAGGCTGAAACCCTGTACATTGGTTACAAGAGACAAGAGCCTGAATCCTCTACACCAACTGCCAGACTGCTCAAGGAATGTGAGTTTCAGTGCATTTTCAAGGAATTGTGAGTTTCAAGGGAAGAGGAATTTACCATTGCCCATGCTAAGTTTGTTTTCAGTGTGCAACTGTTTTGTTTAGCCAATGGCTATCAATGTTTGTGCTATAGAATTTGAAAGCAGTGTTAGTAGTACAATACTCTTGCTTTGGTGCAGAAGGCTGTGGGTTCTACTCCCACACCATGTAGATAGATTGTTGGTACGGCAGTGCACTTTAAGGGGGGATGGGGGGCATGGGATGCTGCAGTCTTGAGTGTGCCTTCTTTAGGATGGGATGCCTAGTAATTATGAACTTATGAACCTGTTGGTTTGCCGGCCATTCCCTATTGCAACATTACTGACTTACCAATTTTTTAAATTTAATATAACATAGACAATTTATTCTTCAAGGGCAGCAAGGACTGAATTTGTAGATGAAATGCTGAAATTTCAACAAAACACAAATTAAAGGTTATGCTGCTAAATGCTAGGAGTCTAAACATGAAACTGCACTAATTGCAAGCATTCCTAACCTTGGAAAATGCTGACATCTGTGCAGTCACAGAAACCTGGTTCAAAGCTGCAGAGAGCACCCCAGACTTACCTGGTTACTCATCCAGTCACACATTCACACCCCAAACTGTGGGCAGTAAAGCCAAAGGAGGTGAAGTTTCAATATACATTTTACACAGTATAAAGTTGTTTGCCAGTAGCAACCTCTTCAATAATTACAAATATTTTTAATGTGAAATTATTCAGAAGACTTTTACTTCTGCAGAGATTGTGCATATTGACTGATATTTGTAGACTGTACTGACAGACATTTAAGTGGTCTTCTATGGTTGAAATGTTCAGAGATTAGTAGTTTTGTAATTATTAGTACATACATTTTATTTCTCTGCTTACTGGAAAAAGGTTCAAAACTGCAAAATTTAAAACACATTCTAACAAGTGGTTCTGTATTATACATGAAATACAATTTAATACAATCAGAAAGGTGAATCAAAGAGCACATACATGTATGCATGGTGCTAAAAATGTGTGCAAAGAGCTTATGGTTGGAAAACAGTCCAAAGGTATACAATCTGCCACTGGCTAGATTCATTTTCTTTGACTGTGGGTTTCAATGCCATTTCAATGAATGCGAATTTCAAGGGCAGAGAACTTTACTGTTCATGCTAAGTCTATTTTCATTGTGAGACTATATTGTTTTGTTTAGCAAATAGTTATCAGTGTTTGTGCTATAAAATTTGAAATAAAAGTTTGAAATTAAATTCAAATATCTTTAATCGTTGTAGAAGTAAAGAAAAAAAACTATTATGCACACAGAGAGGTTTGAACAGTGTTTATGGTAAATGGGGAAAAATAGCCAAGTAATGGGACACTGGAATGCTGGAATTGCTGCATGGGGGGGGGGGGGGCTGAGCCATTACCCTGTCTCGTGATCCGTTTGACCATGACCTGGCTTTGGTGAAATAACAAGGGCAGGATGTTGGTACCAGTGCACCCTGGGAGGAAGAGGACTTCCTCCTCCTGAATGATCCCAGCCTTGCTGTAACTGTTTCCTTATCAACATGTTGTATAATATTCCATACACATCAAATATTTTACTTTAAGTTCTAGGGTCATATTGCAGTGTACCACCAGAGACATTCAAACAGTATAAGTGGACATTTATAGTGTTAAAACACATATTTTGTAATAACTCTGGCCTATGATAAGACATTATTGCATGAATTCTCTGCCATGGTCTGTGGGTTTCTAATAGGCGTCATCAGCCATATCTCAAGGGCATATTTGCCATTGTCAGTAAGATTGCCCTGTGGAAAACTATCCTGCAGAATCAGCTGTTGTATAAGTTACACATGTGCCAGAACTGGCAATTATAGGCATTGCCTGGATGGCATGCTGACACACTATATATTATATACATCACAGACCATGTGTCACTTAATGGAATAGAACCCTTTACGGTTGATATACCATTATCCCTGCTCATCAGGTGGAGCTTTTATTACTAAGTGGGTGGAGTCAATGTCTCTGAATACCTCAGGGAGCTGGTCTACACTATAAAATGCCCACACAGTGTTGACAGTCTCCTCAGTGGCATCTGGAAACAATATATGCTCTACCACATATTATAGCTTGGTATCAGGGAACTGTAGAGTATCCTTGAGAAAGATGCCTGGGATAGACTCACTATGTCCAATTGGTCACTGAAAGGTACCTGTAGCTATTATTCTAAAAAGTTCCAAACACACAAAGCACTGCTAGGTGTATAAATGAAGTATTCGACCAAAAAACAAAGATAAGTATTCCACAAAAAAAGGCCAATACTTCAACCATAGGCAAATGAATCTCAACGCCAGTCCATCCAGTTTAAAACAAAGTAAAACAAACTTTAATCTTCCATTAAGCTCAGTTAAACAAGGTAAGCGCTTTCATGGTTGTATCACACCACTTCATCAGACCATAAATGCATTGAATTGTGGTCCCCTATAAATATACTCAACAATTAAATGCAATAAATCTATACCAATTATTCTATTTAGAATTAAAGCCATACACACCCTTAGTGAAATTTTTGATGCATCTTTAAACTATATGTTTAACATCTATCTTAGAATATTATAAAAACATAAAAAACATGAACATAAAAAATATAAATATATATATCACTTTATTATTTACTATTCTCACAAAATACATTTATTTAAAAAGAGCCCTATTCTTTAAAATAGGCTTCATTGGTATCCTTTCATTGAGGCCTTTGCCTCTGTCGGCCCTTAATCTAACTATCCATCTAGTTTCTGAGGCTTCCGTTTTATTTATCAAATCACCCCCTCTTTCATTTGATAAAACCTGTTCCATGAATTGAAACTTAAAAGAATGTGTCTGCCCATATTCAACTACATGTTTTGCTAGGGCATTCGTCAACGTGCCCTTCCTTATATGTAACAAGTGCTCACGGATACGAAATCTAAGTTCCCTAATTGTTTTTCCCACGTAGAAGGATAAACATATTTGACAGACAGCTAAATATATAACATCTTTACTGTTACAATTAGCTTTCACTTTAAATATATATGTATACTGTGTGTCTGGATGCACAAATTTGTTATTTTGCTCAATAAATTGACATTGATTACACTTGGTACATGGCGATGTACCTGTCAGATTTTATTTTCTATTGATTCATGTTTATAACAAAGCATCCTCTTCAATGATTTTTTGTTTCTAAACATAAATGTTAGTGTTTCACCTATAAACGGTCTTATTTCTGAATCTTGGGTCAATATTGACCAATATTTCTTAACTGTATCAGTAACTAAATTACTATTGGTGGCATAATATATTGGTACCCTTACTGCTTGTTTATTGACCTTATCATTTTTGCCTTTCTGTTTGACTCTATCTGAATAGTAGGGTTTGCCAATGTCATTTCTATGTGTCATACCTTCCTTAATAATATTATTCATCCTTATTGATTCATAGCCTCTGTCATTTAGTTTTTCCTTTAAACATTTTATTTCCATTTCAAAGCTTTCCTGCTCTGCTATCAACCTTGATGTTCTAAGGGTTTGCCCCTTCACAATATTATCAAAAATGTATTGTGGATGCATACTAGTTCCGTGAAGAAGTGTATTGCTATGACAATCTTTCCTATGAATGTTCATAATAAATTGACCTCTTTCTTTTTGCTCTATACTAACATCTAAAAAGTGTATAGATAGTGTTGAGTATTGCATTTCAAATTTCAAAATATTGGTGCTGCTGTTTAACTGTGAATGGCATAATTCCAGTTGTTCTTGGTCCCCCTTCCACAACAGGAAAACATCATCTACAAATCATCTATAAAAGACGATCTGGCTCCATTTTCCTGATATGATATGTTGTTTCTCCCATGTGGCCAACACCAAGTTTACATAACTATTTGGGCTTGGTGTGCCCATTGCCACTCCTTCCTTCTGTAAGTATATTTTATGATCAAATAACATGACATTATGTTTCAACACTAGTTCCATCAACATGCAAATAAGATCTACCTTTGCATGATTGCATGTGCCTTCATTCAACATATATTCCCTTAACATATCCACACCAATGTTATTCGGTATGGATGTGAATAGGGAACATACATCCATTGTTACCAGTATTAAGTTGGTACTATTCTCTTTTGTACTTTCCATAAACTCATACAGATCTTGGAGAAAGTGCTTAGTATCTTTTAAAATATATGGATTCCTGTCCACTATAGGTCTTAAACTCTTTTCTATATAAATTGATATAGGTTCCATTAGCCAATTTCTTCCTGACACTATGGGTCTCAATGGGGGTTTACTAGGGTGTTTATGTACTTTAGGTATTCCATTTATTATGGGTATTACTGGTTTTGCCATTGAAAAATACTCATATAAATCTTTATCTATTGTCCCTTCTAATAAGATATCCTATAGTGTATATTCCACTCTTTAATAATTTCTTGAAGCTGCGTTTTTTCTACAGGCGAATATACCTTTTCTTCCTGTAGCATTCTATACATGCTTTCATTATAAAACTGTGTATCCATTATCACCACGGGGCCTCCCTTATCTGCTGATTTTATGGTGATAGTGGGGTCAGATTGTAAGTTCTTCAATGCCTCACTTTCCTCTCTTGTTATATTATATTTCTTAGTTCTTCCTTTTATATCATCTTGCATTTTTTCAAATATTTCATTTTCACATATTTTTGTAAACATATTTATGGCAGGATGTTTCTTAGGCATGTACGTGCTAGGTTTTTTAAATTGTCTTACATTAACATCACATGAATTTTTAAACATCATTTTAAGTTGTAAATTCCTACTAAACATTTCCAGGTTAATAATTGTCTCTGTTACCTCCAGTCGCTGTGATGGGATGAAAGACAATCCCTTGTCAAGCAATGTAATTTCAGCTGGTCTCAACTGTCTAGATGAAATGTTCCATACTAATAGTCCTTTTTGTTGGACCATGTTCATTTCACCCTTGTTGGTGACTCCTGTGAGAACTTTCTCTTGGCTCTGTTTCTCGAGCGTCCTCTCCAATTCGTGGATGCCTCTAACCTTATCGGAAGTGTTGAAAAAAATGATTCATCCCTTGATTCTAGCCGATTGCTAGAATTACTATCACTGTGAACATTTGAAGTAAGTTGTTGCTCTTTTAATGTTGTCACTGTTTGTGATTGCTCCTGTATTAGAACCTTCTGCATTGGTAATGCATTTCCTTTATGTTTGGCGCCAAGACGCTCGCCTTCATCATTGGAGCTGTTCAGCCCGGTATTCATTGACGTCATCTGCTCTCCTGCTGTTGTTTCTTTTAAGGTCGTTTCCTGATATTCATTAGATTGATAATGCGATTTGGGCCAAATGAACACATGGCCCCCCTTAAAATCTCCTATATCCCGTTCAAGTGTGTGTAATTTCTGCCTTAACATCTTGTTCTCATATGCAATTACTGAGTCAGCCAATGTCTGAATTCTTTCACCCACAAAACTTTGTGGATACTTAGCATATATTTCTTGTTCATATTATCTCTTTGCCAAGATCACACTCTTCCCTTTCTCCAAATTCAATTAACAAGCGTATATAATTAAAGCTAATTTCTAGATTAAGTTGTTGCCATCTAGATAATAGCTCTGGTTGTTTTTCTACTTGCGTTGGCATTTTTAGTATTCTTAGACCTCTCGGTATCACCTTATGTTTTAAACAAGCTTCAAGGTGGTACCGCTGTGTTTGAAGTCTCTTTAATTTATATAATACATCTTCCAGTTTGTGAATGTCTCTAAGAAATTGAGTATAATCAATTTCAAACTGTTCACTTCCCCTGTTCTTATTAGCAAAACTGGGGTTTAACAAGGGATTGTCTTTACTTTTTAGCAACATTTTTAACATGGAATTGTCACTGTTACTCTGTAGCTCACCTTTTTCTGACATTATTTCATTCCTACAACTTCCAGCCTGTTGGTTAGAGTAACTGTTGTCTGCCATAGTCACACTCAGCTTAGCACCAAAGTCAATAAAAGTTCCAAACACACACAAAGCACTGCTAGGTGTATAAATGAAGTATTCAACCAAAAAACAAAGATAAGTATTCCACAAAAAAAAGGCCAATACTTCAACCATAGGCAAATGAATCTCAACACCAGTCCATCCAGTTTAAAACGAAGTAAAGCAAACTTTAATCTTCCATTGAGCTCAGTTAAACAAGGTAAGCGCTTTCATGGTTGTATCACACCACTTCATTTTAAAAAGACACACATACACTGGTGTCCACAGTGATGGGTATTTCAGGCATGCCATAGACCCACACATGAGGGTGACACATTATGACCATCTCTTTGATGGTGCTTCTGCCTATATAGTAGTGGTCAGCACATTCACACACCCACACCCCCACACGCACACATATCCACATTTTCCACTCCTGTACCCTAACCCCCTACTGTGACACACGCACACGCACACACACACACACACACACACACACACACACACACACACACACACACACACACAAGCACACACACATGCACACTATACTCGCACACAGTCCCCCACTACCTCTCCACTGAACCTCGCTGACACTGCCTGTAACACTGTTTATCTCATTGCCCATAATGGGGCAGCACAGCATCCTGACTGAGTTAATTTTCACAGCCACCTATACTCATTTATGCAGCCAAGAGATTCTCTGAATTACTGTGTAGTGCAAAAAACTTACCACAGACAATTCTGGGGGAGAGAATATTAGTCACTCACCTGGATTACTTTATCCTACACATTGCCAGAGGGACAACTTACTGTATTGCATCATCTGACTGTGGAAAATCAATGCAATGTGCCTGTCTCTGAGATGGAAAGGGTTATAATCATGAAGAGTTGGACACTCATAGTAGGGCTTACTGCTTGTACTACCCTGAATCCCAGGGTGTGTGTTTATACTGTACAGTACAGTTACCAATTTAAGAAAAGATGTGCATGGACATTTAGAGAAGAATATAAGTTCGTATTTTTGCATTATAATATGTGACAGTATTCTTGTAAGAAAAACCTTGAATGTGTTGACTGTTATCACTGCACAAAAGTTGTTCTTTTCAGCAAGATTACTGTCTGTATCTTTTTTACTGTTCGAAAGAAATTTGTTTGTTGGTTTGGCTCATGCTTTTTAACTCAGTTCTTCAATAAATGCTTGTTATTCTGTGGAACCATGTATATAACTGTTAGAGATATCACATACCAAGTGCCAGATGTGAATGAGATATTCATAGCAGGCATTGAGACAAGTAACCTACTTTGTACTTTTATTATATCGAAAAAAAATGGGGTGGCTCAGGTGTTAGAAAGTTCCCAGGGGGTAGGTAATTTTTCTTGCTAACCAGACCACTAGAAAGCCTAATAAATACAAAAATTATTAATCCACTAGTCCCTGTAAGTATCCAAGGGAGCAAGTGGAAAACCTACCATTTGGCTGAAGTGACCCTTAAAAGACAGAAGGCATTGGTGTTTCCTGCTGGGTCAATCATGAAATAGACCTGTTGGTAGGAGAAGAAAATCATTTTAAAATAGCCATAAAACTCAGTCTGGTCTAAAAGAGTTAGAGTATTTTGTTTACTGTTTTTGCATTTCTTAATGTACAGTTTCTGGTTTTAATATATTTGTACCATTTCCTTTTTGTGCTGAGTTGGCCTAATGGTGTGTTGCTCTGACTGTAGTTCAGAGGGTTTTGGGTTCAGTACTTGGTAGAGTTGTCTTTTCCCTGCTGGATAGGGGCATCAGTTGCTGACTTGTCTAAACATGGGCTAAACTCTTGGCTAGGCTTATAAGGGCCTCAGGGCCAATAGCCTAGTAACCTCCTATGATCTTAATTAAATGTACGAGCTGAGAAAGAAATTGTGAGGCTGTTCTGATCTTCAATGTCTTCTTTATCTGCTATATATTCTAAGAGGAATAAACCCATACCTGGCTTGTTTCAAATGCTGACATCATTTTTGCATCACTTGTGCAAAACCATTATTAAACACTTACTAAGCTGTCACTGCTCATCACTGCCTGCAAGCACTATATTAACTTATGGTAATTACACTAGAGTCTGCAGAAACTTTTTACAAATTATTAATACAGCAGAAATTAAAGAAAAACTCCACCGCTCAGTCTCGTTAACATTTTCTGGGTTATTTTTTCTCCCTGTAATGTCATCTAATGCTGATCATTGCCCAGAAACCCTTGAGTACCTTTTATTTTTTTAATTTCTACTTGTTTTCCAGTTACACATCAAGAAAGACTCACATTGTCCCCTTGTATATGTCTTATGCTGTTTCAAAGATGAATTAGTCTCAGCTTGGATGACCTTGACTAGACAGAGTGCGTATACACACACACACACACACACAAACACACACACACACACACACACACACACACACACACACACACACACACACACACACACACACACACTGTAATTTTTACTTTTGGCCACCCCCCAGTTTTATATCTTTGATTGTGATTTGCAGGGGTTAGTGCAGTGGTATAAACAGCTGCAAATGAAGCTCTTTTCAAAAGCATTATCAGTTCAAGAAATCCTTACATGAAGAAAAGGGCGAGTTATATTACATCAGTACATAAACAATCTGGTAAATAACACTTATTTTAGTCTTCGAAGCATTGCTTTTATTTGTATCATTGTAAAATTAAGCATAGTGTCAGAAAGCTAAGGACAGCCGTTATCTGTCTTACTAGCTTTTTTTTGAAATGTCAACTGTCTTTTTGAATTGATGATTAATGAATAAGTGGAATTGACAACTACTACACCTAATAAGATTGTATGGAGGTGCATTTCATTTTTTTAAAGACAACAGTCTTGCGCAATGAAAAAGCCCTGTTATTTCATCTATTTTTGTACTTAGTAAAATGAAAATGGACTACTTATGGCTTAAGCCACCTTATAGTACACAATGACGAGAGTACGTCAGTTAAAAACAATGACACAGCCTTCTTGACCGGTCTAAAAATCCAATGGGACATAGCACTGTTGGTGTTATTCAGTGCAGGAAACAAACTCATTTATCAGGGCTAGGCTGGATCTTTTTATAAGGAAACAATCTGAATTCTGGCAAAAAGGTAATTAAATTGTGGGCTGACAGTGGCATCCCCAGAAGAAATGCAGAGTCTGTCTATTTTTCTGTTACAGTTGATGATGTGCCATGTTCACTATATTCTTCTCATGGAAGTACTTTCCATGAAATGCAACTTGATGTGCAATCTTACGTCCATGGCTTCAAGTGGTGTGTACCTCAAGTAATCAAAACACCAGTCATTATGGATGAGTTTGAGGGATGATCAAATTAGTAGAAAGGTTCACAGATTTTTCCTTTGAACCGGATAATAATCCTTTTTAAGAAGCCAGAATGACAGATCTTCAAGATGTCATTCAATGTTTGTTTTGATAAGAGTGAGTTAAAAAAAATTGGCAAATAGCTATATCATCAGAGTAGAGAGTTATATGAAGTGCTGAATACAGTACTCCACCTTCTGTCTCTGCAATGAAACACTGTGTCTCACAATGAGGAACAAACAGGCAAAATGTGGAAAACCTACTAACACAAATAACAGATATATGGGAGAACAATGGACTATGTGTAAGTCATGGTCAGTAATGCAGTGACTGTGTCTCTTACATCAGTACAAATACTACTGTAGGATGTGCATGTAAATCTTTTTTTTTATTTTATTCAATTAAAAAGTTAATAGAACAATAAGTTTTTCATCACCATGCATTTTCTGAATAACAAGAATAATGCCTGTTATTGACTGTAATCCACTGTGATTTGCCAGAAAATCAATAAATTTACATGGGATTGGGCAAAAATATGACACAGCACAATCAGGGATGTTAAAAGTTTAAATAGAAAAACAGGTTTTGCATCAATGTATATTTTCTAAATGGTAAGATGTATGATTATGAGGGACAGGGCAAAATATGAGTCAAAAATCAGAGACATTAAAAACTTAATACAGTAACAGGTTTTGCATTAATATGCATTCTTTTGAACAATGAGAAGTGAAGCTTTAATGTCTCACAATATTGATCAACTCAGTGATTTATCAAAAATCAAAGATTTTACAAGACATATGTCAAAAGTCTAGTATAGTGCCAAACTTCAGCTATCACCCATGGAGACCTCTCTATAACCCAGTCCATGACCTACAGCAGCGCACGCCAATAGAGGTCCAGACAACATAGATATGGAATTTCCAAATGTCCCCATAGCCAGCTTGGTAGATATGGGCATCCTGAGACAATGTAGCAATTGGCTCATGATCACAGATAACCATTTAATCCTTAAAGAAACAAACTTAGTATGCAAGAGATGCAGTCACACAATTTCATTGGAGGTAAAAATCTCACATACAAACAAGGTTGTAAAGAGCACACACACTACATCCACCACACACAGTATCCAACACACACAAATAGGTCAACTTATGCTGAGACACTAAAAAGCAATCTTTCCAAACCTCAAAGATCTCCTAAGCCTACACACAACACCTGTCCTCAGCAATCTCTAAAGTGCTCACAAAAAGCAACACCAAACACTACATATATGCTTATACTCAGTGGGGCCCCAAGAGCAAAACCCATAAGGCAAGGAAGCTCATTACCCAGGACACATGATAGGGGACTTCATTGCATGACGTACAGATGCCCCACTCACCAGACTGAACAAGGAGAAGATAACCGTTATTTTATTTATTTAACATTTGTTACTGGGAAAGTCTGACTGGGCTGGAAAATAAGCATTTTCAGTGGAGGCTTGAAGAGAAAAGCTCCACAATCACAATCATTCAAAAATCAAGTACAGGTATAAGGAAAGAGTTGCTTGATTTACTAGAGATGGATAGACATAGTAAGATCAATGAAAGAAATAGACCACAGAAAGTCAATAAAACCCCAAAAAGTTAGAAGTTTCATAAAACAAATGAACACAGTAATTAGGACTGTTCCCAGAGATTCATGTGATATAACAGAAGTATATAGGCTATATTACTGTGCAGCTAAAATAATAACAGATACCCCCCCCCTGGATTCACTAATCTTCTATGCAGGACTAACTTAGTCCTGCATGGAAGAGCCCGTGTAGGAGCAGGACGGCAGCTCGCTATGCATAATAATGAAGGCGCACTACCCGAGCTCCTAGGCTTACACAGAGCATGTACAAGTGCAAGGGACATGGCTGAGAGCAGCACTCTCAGAATAAACATGCCCCTGCAATGTAGAACAACAGAAGCTGTTATGAAATGAGAGAGATTGCTCATAGGTGTCCTCATATCCCCACCAACAGTTCCCCCATGTGTACAACAGCAGCAGGACATATAAATTAAAAGAAGAAACCCTTTAATTTTTTTAAAAAACCCGATGAAAGCTAACCGTAGGTGCATGGGTTTGCCCATTGCTTTGCTACTGTTAATGCAGCTTAAATGGCTGAAGAGGATAACGGAAGATGTATGCAAACGAAGCAGTATAGCAATAGTGTAGTGGGCAGTGCACTCACCTTACAAGCAGGCATTCCCGGTTCGAGTCCCACTGCAGCACATTCCATTTTCAATGTGAAATCTGTATATGAACATTTATTTCCTTATAACCTATGAAATAATGTTTAAACGTGAACTGGAGTACTGCATTAAATGCACAAGTGAAGTGTCAGTGTCATAATGAATAAGGCACTATTAAGCATGTTTAAACACAAATAAGCAGTAGTAAGCATATATAAGCACTAATAAGCATGTTTAAGTGCATTTGCATGGGGGTAAGCATTGCCTACACAGATTAAGCAGAGTAGAAGCTAACTGAGTGTAAGAAACTGTAACCGGAAGTAAGTACTGCTGAGCTCCGCGCAAACCCATGCATACCCGCTTACAACTGCTTTAAAGTGCCTTAACCACTCTGTATCCAACGGCCCATGTTCTGCCCAACAGCAAAATAAACAGCCTCTACAAGTCTTGAACCCAAGACCCTGTACACTACAGTCACAGCAATTAACCAGTAAGCAATCATAGCAGTATATAAGACTGAGGTTTCAACAAACAAATCCTCACTATAGGAAAATCAAATTGAACATGTGAAAGGAATCTATGTACAGTGCTGTTGTATAACCTGCTACATACACATAAATATGTGAACTAGAGTACTGCAGGAAGGCCAGATGTGAGGTGTTATAATAATAAAGTGTGGAAGTCCCCAGGACCCAATACAGTGTATGTACACATGAATCACGGATACCAGATACATATATAACATGTAACAAATAATACAGCAATGCCAAAAGGAAAATATAATGCAAAAGAAATATTAAGTAACGCTAAGCATTGAACAGCTCAGCTTAGTTAGGGTAAGCAATGTGCAGGCCAGCTAACTCAATCCGCCCAGTGGTATGCCCCTTTAAGCAATGCCAACATTAGTTAGGCAGGTATGCCCAAAGCTTAGCCTTTTGAAAAATGTCCAATTACAGGAAAATATGGGAAATCAGGCGTATTTAAACCCCACAGGAACCAATAATTCTCATAACTGGTTGCAGCTCCCTACTGTAGGCAGAATGGCTGGAGTTGGGGAAGGCACTCGATTTAGAGCACAGCGCTGGGTCACCCAGGAGTCCAGGTATATGGTATGGCTCCTGGTAAAACACCATGAGGAGAGACTTCTGCAGGGCCAGTACTAGGGCTCTCAGTATAAAGTGGAGGCCTGGGACAGTCTCACCCGTGACCTCACCAGTGCCACTAGTAACCCCCAGACTGGTGAGCAGGTCAGGTATCACCATGCTGACCTGAAGCAGCAGAGAGGTGATCTCTTGGACCAGTGGATCCAAGAAGCAAGGCAGATGGCTGATGCCCCAGCACTGAGTAAGTACCCATTCTACTACGTAGATAATGATTGCCTAGCTTGTGTATAGTATGGATCGGTAATGGCTAAATATCACTGCATTTCCCTGACAGCTGCAGATGAGTGGGCTGCGATCCAGCAAGCCCATGCTGCTAGGCTGCAAAGGCTGTGTCGTGAGGCAGGTTAGTAATATTCCTGCATGTACTGTCATAACGAATAAATATAGCAGTTCTGAAAAGTGTTGTACCAGTATAAAAATGTATTGTGTATGGAATAAACCAGACAATATAGCAGGAAGACTGTCATATAGGTTGCGTGGAAATAAAGGTGTAATATCTTGTGAATAAAAGTATAACCCCTGGAGTGCTTGTGTACATCCTGCTTACATATGTTGTTGTAGTGTTGCATTCTATAAATAGTACTGTTGTATTAAGCAGTGTTACCCACACTGCTGAACGTAGGTAAAATGTTTAGAATGTCAGTATAACAATGTTGGAAGTCCCAAGAGGTTAGTCATATAGAACAACTGAGGGAGACTTAGACAGAAACCATTGGAATGCTTTACACCAATTCTCTGATAGCACATTATACTGTCATGATAACTGTAATAATTTTACCACACACACAGCAGGGGTTCTAATCCTGGGAGTGGTAGTAAGTTGTATGTATAATCATACCCCACAACTGTATAGATTTTGCAAGCATGTTCAGATAGAAACCTGTATGCATAATTAGACCCAAGAACTGTACAGACTGTGTCAGAATGTTCAGGTAGTAAGCTGTATGCATAGTCATACCCCTCAACTGTTCTGATCTGTACAGCATATCCAGATAAATGGCCCAAATCTGCTGACCGGTAACCTGTTCCCTTGGCAAATCAGTGTGGTGATCAAAGAAATGTAGGCAGCTTATAATGACATATAATGGATAGTCAGACCTGAACATAAAAAGAGAATGTATATGGAAACCAACCTGTCATTGTAGCATCTCACCCAAAGTGTATAACAGCTATTCCAAAATATGTCACATTAACACCTGCATCCTGTCAAGCCTTGACCAGAGTGTGTGCAATAATGGATTGTTAGGTATGTGTATAACATCAGCATGGAATCTTGGAGGATGTGTAGTATTTGTCAAGTAGTGTTAACAAAGTTTTTCTCCACAGCTACAATAGGTAAAAAGTGTAGACTGTAGGTACAACACAGGTCACGTATATACCTGTCTACAAGCATGGAATCAGGGGGATATGTGTAGAAATGGTCAGGTAGTGTTAACAATGATTTCCTCAACAGGTATAACAGGTAAGAGGTTTAGACTGTAGGTACAACTCAGGTCACGTATATACTTGTCTACAAGCATGGAATCTGGGAGTATGTGTAGAAATTGTCTGATAGTGTTAACAAAGAATTTCTCAACAGGTATAACAGGTAAAAGGTGTAGACTATACGTAAGACACAGTCCACAAATATACTAATCTACAAACATACCACTGTACAAAGTAAGGACATTGGGTAGTGTAATAATACATGTAAGGGACAGATCACTGCAGTGACTAAGAAAGTTGTGAAAACTACAGGGATATATTAGTTGGTAATTGACCTCTCTCTCTCACCCCCTCCATATGTGCAACAATAACCTTAATACACACCTCAATGGGTTTGTATGCACTCCATACTTTTGTTGGGACATATGTCCTATTGGTTTATAAATATTCACATTTGGTTCTATGCATGTGCCATGTTAAAGTACTCCCGTATTGGTGGCCTGTTGCCATCAATGAAACCTGCATGCTGTTGTAATGACCACTGTTGTTCCATATATGCATGTGTTCTGCTTGATCTGCAACTGTTGTAAACTGGTGTCTTGGGTTATTGGGAATACCTATTCATGCTGTTATAACTAATCCTGAATGCTGTTGACTATGACTAACTGATATCTTTCTTAAAACTGCAACACCATAGCTTGTATGGGAAGGCCGGTCTCAGTGGACCCACCTGTCCCACCTCAGCTGGCCATGGCACCAGGCACCAGCACGTCTGGGGCCCAGCCTGTGACCTCCTCCTCCACTGGCCCTGCACCAACTTTGGGTGGAACTGCCACAGGGGATGGGGCTCGGCCCCCCCGGGAGCGGTGGCAGAGAGGTACCTGTCACCCACCGTCAGGTCCGGGCTGTGGTGCATAGGGAGCTCTACAGGGAGTTTTGAGACCAACTACACCAGCTTGAGGGCCGCGTGGCACAATTAGAGGGTGAGCCTGCCCCTCCTACCCAGCCCCCAGCACAGCCACCTTTGGGGCTGTGAAGGTGCAGTGGTGAATTCCCATGGGTGGGGACCTCAGTTCCACTGTTTCCATTTGGGGGCTCATGGGCTTGCAACTTCCAACACCCCTCCCCATCCAAGGTGTTTATCCCCCACATGTGTCATATACTGCCCCTGTATGTGTCTTGTTTGTCTTGTCTGTTAACCTACCCAACCTACCTACCTAAATGTTCCTACTACCCCTCTCCAACATCCCACTCTCACCTGAAAAAGAAAAAAAAAGGCAATCTGTTCCCACAAAAAAAATCTCACCCCATACATAGCTGTCCATTTTGCACATGTGTCCACTGGACACATGTAATCCAATCTAATTGGCCTCACAACTTACCCAGGGGTTTGAGTGCCCAAATCTACCTCCAAATTCAGTGTATATGCACAGTCATTGCTATAGATGAAATGGGCAGCTATGGACCTTCCCTACACCCTTCCTGCACATCCCTGGCTATTTTACCTACTGTCTTTCCCTCTTTGTGCCCCTTTTTTTCACCACTTTCCTATTAACCCCTTTTTCTTTTCATTTAAAGAAATTAGCGTGGGGATAAGTGGGAGTAAGCACTTTTAAGCAGCAGTAAGCAGGTTTAAGCCTATTTGTGTGGGAGTAAGCACTGACTACACAGGTTAAGCAATTTAGAAGCTACCTGGGTGTAAGAAACTGTGACCAGAAGTTAGCAGTGCTTAGCTCCACCCAAACATGCACAAACCCGCTTACAACTGCTTTAAAGTGCCTTAATCACTCTGTATCCAACAGGCCATGTTCTGCCTAGCAACAAAATAAATAGCCTCTGCAAGTCTTGAACACAGGACCCTGCACCCCATACACAAAGTGATTTACTACTAAGCCATGGCAGATATACATAACCATGAAGTTTTCACAAACATATCATCCAGCACAATCATTCAACAGTATAGGAAATGTAGTAATATCATACCACACAACCTCTTAATGCAAGAATTCTGGACAAAGTGTGCCAAAATGTGGGTACAAATAGGGATATATGTCAAATACTGCTCTTACACACTTAAAACATTGCTAGTTAAACAGTTATATGTATTAGAACACATATTTTGAAGGAGTTGAAGTCTGAAAGACAAAAGTGTCGGCACTAGTTAATGACTTCAATCCTGAGATCATCCATGTAAATTGCCAAGAGAATGAGGTACAGGCCAAAATTATGAGCTGAACATTCATGGACATATGGACAGATATAGATCTGTAAATGTAGACAGACAGACAGACAGACAGCTAATATATATATATATGTGTGTGTGTGTGTGTGTGTGTGTGTGTGTGTGTTTATGACTCACAATCATATAACATCAATTGTATATAGATAGAGAAATATGTTCATATGTATATGTATGTATGTATATATATATATATATATATATATATATATATATATATATATATGGGTTTTACATATATAATTATGTATATATATATATATATATATATATATATATATATATATATATATATATATGTACAGATAGAAATAGGAACAAAATCCTGTACCACTCACTACAACATAACAGACCATAAACACTGTTGATGGGAGTGGGGGCTCAAATGAGGGATACCTGGTAATTAGTGCTATGTTACCCCCCTCCACAGCCCTAATGGATATGCTGTGCAATCCAATATCCAGCACATGCAGTTCTTGACTTCAGGGCCCTCCACAACACAGCTACAATGCCTTAACAGTAATCCAATTCACCTGAAAAATGTCAGGGCAATATCTGTAACATATGCAGAAAAGTCATTCTACCATAGGGAATGTACAATGTGAAAGGAGGACACATTATAATGGTGCAAACATCTATACATTGAAAAATATGTATATAAATATATATATATATATATATATATATATATATATATATATATATATATATATATATGAGATATATACAGGTACATACACATATACACAGACAAAAGGTATTAGTAGCCATACATATGTAGAAGTAGTGTGGAAGTACTGGGTGCAAAGTATATCCCTCAGCCACAAGCCCTGTAACTGGCACCTGTGAAATGTGTAGTGTGGCAACCATTCCCACAAATGAGAATACTTACATTAAACATATACCCACTCACAATTTAAAGGACATGACACCACACACAGGTATGCATACACAGAAAACCTTTATTTGTGTACTACACAATAATGTATACCATTACTTACAGCACATAAATTCTGAAATATGTAGTCAGTGATGAATTCAAGGCACACACAAAACAGTAGATGCAAGCAATGTGGATATATAACATACTATGCTGTCCAGGCCAAGGCCTTCAATTAGTACAACAGTAGACAAAGGATATGCCTTCAAGATAAGAAACAACAATTACAGATGTTTTACAGCAGCCTCCAGTTACACCCTGTAGTCAAGCCGTAGGGGGAAATGTATTATTTGTGGTAATGTCAATGTATCTGTCACATGTATGGACCCTGACCAACATATTTTGTGGGAGTCCATGATATGACTGGAATGA
>NC_056750.1:302871429-302883929 GCF_019279795.1 Protopterus annectens
CTATCTGTACCTCTGCCTTGTAGAGCATGCATATCTGATATGTCATAACTTTTGTTTGTTGATTCATAGTAGTAATAAACAGATGTGCATAAGTGCTAGTATTGTGGACTTGTACTGTTGATGTACTGTAATGCTGCACCCACCCTGTAGCAATGCCACAACTGTGGCCACTAACATTTCATCTCTCACACTCCTATGCAGGTCCCTCCAATATAGCACCATGGCAGCAGCCTGTAGCTGGTGAGTATAGAGTATGTTGATGCTTGCCAATACACCGTGCATGTACTGGATTTAGTATATGCCATGCACACATCTAACACACCTACCCTTAATGCATGCTGTACATGTTCACGTATTGTTGCTATTACATGCACTGCATCACAGTGGTGACCATGATAGGGTCTTGGAAAGGTATGTCAGACGCCTGCGGGATAAGTAACGTCCTGTCATTATGAAAGTTGTCCACAGGGATTAACATAATGGTGGCACACACAGACTACAGTAGGGACACATGTGAAACATCACCCCTGTACAGTGCACCAACAGTTTATATATCAGTATTACAATGGCAACTGTTACAGATGTACACTATGGCATAATGTATTAGTGTGGTCTACATTATTAGATGGAATGTGGCTGTAGCATGTGCTGTTCAGTGTATGGGACACTGCAAACTGTCACACATGTGTAGCCCATACTTGTCAAGCATCTGCAAAAAGCCTGAAGGTGGGGAGGGGGTGTCAGCATGACACACCAGTGCACTGCAGCAGGGAGCCATAAGGATGGTAAGAATGGCTGTATCTGCACACAGACTGGATCAGTAAATGTGGCAGACATAACTCTACACCCACAGAAATAGTGACAGCAGTGTGTGAACACCAAGGGGTGTGCATATGAGTAGACCTTGCAATCATGCAGTCGGTGAACATTTGTAGAGCAGACTGACCATACACAAGCAAATGCAGATGGGCAATGCTAGTATACTCCTGACAGGAATAGTGACTACTGTAGTACACATAACAATGGGTGGAACAAAACGTCATTATAATCGTATGCATACATAGGCACACAGATGACTGCATGCAATGTGGTTAGCATCCACAAACCTAACACCTTTAGTAGACACTGCATGTGGATGTACAGGACATATGGCACATATCAGGCTCATGTACTGTTAATATATGTAGCAATGTTGTCTCATGGCAGATCAAGGAATGGTGCATCACATCAATAAGAGTGTGTAGACTCCCCATAGCTACGGTATGATCTGGCAGTTGCTAGTGTAATACTAGTTGATTGTTCATACATGGTCTGCTAATGTTGAGAGCTGTAAACCACACATCAAGCATTCACAACTGACATCTGACCACACATCATCCCAGGTATGTTTTGCTGGAAAACATAAGGACTGTGAGCATTACAGCTGACATAACTGACACAGTACTACACATTCAGCAATGGGATGTACACTTATGATGTGTGGTGCACAGTACATGGCAGGGTGCATAACAGGTGCACAGCAAAACTGTGTACATGGGTGCAGTGCTCCCCAGGGGAAGGGGTATCACTAATTAACACAGGCCATGCCTCACACACATGTATACTGTTGCTAGCATGGATTGACTAAAGCTGCACTGCATGCTGTTGTGTACTATATGTTATGCATGTTAACAGATGGGTAATGGGAGGATTGTGTGTACTTTTATTCTGTAACCTCACCTATATGTGTGTCTGTGTGTGTGTGTGTGTCATTGTGTGGGTGGGTGTTCATGTTGCCTGTAGGTTCAATGTGGTGTAGAGTACGGATGATGCTGCATGTAGGATGTGTGTCTGCATGTGTGTGTGGTTGTGTGGGTGTCCATGTATGCACGTGTGACTGTGGAGTTTATGATATGGCAGTACTTCCCTTTGTGATGATGCAGTACATGGACATGGACTGACACAAGACACAACAGGAATACTTGTCTGATATGTAATCAGAGGACAACTGATGGTCTAATAAGGTCTGTAGCATGGAACATGCATTGGGAGGGAATGTAGATACCTGCTATACCCTCATTATCACATACAGCAGGAAGGTGAATGACAACTCATGTAGGCAGCACTACAGATGTATTGGAAAATTACTAGACAACAGTAGGGAGTGTATACATATATCACAGTTGTCACATGATAGGTTTATTGAGCAGCATGACAGGCATGTACTCAGCAATCCTTACACATAACACTACAGTGTGTGAAATTATAGGGGTCAAGCTCACAAAGTCCCAACATACACAGTGTGAACACTGAATGACAGCAGTGAGGCCATGTAAACAGTACTACACTCAGGTCATGGAGTTAATGAAGTAACAGGTCTTGTGTTGTGGTCAATTTTGTAGGCATTTAGAAGAATGAGACGTTAATGAGTGGCATTAATGAGTGTATATCACCAGGTGTGATGCATAATGGGCAACTTAAGGGAATACACATGGGACTGTCTGGTGGAGTGTGTGTGTGTGTGTGTGTGTGTGTGTGTGTGTGTGTGTGTGTGTGTGTGTGTGTGTGTGCGTGTGTGTGTGTATTTATTGTTCTGTAATACTGGACAGGTCTTAGAGTTTATTTCATTTTTATCCCCCACAGGTGGCGAGGTGGGTTAGGGTCCCTTCTGCAGGCAACCTGATGTTGGTGTGCACGCAGATACTGATGATGAGACCATGATTGAGGCACAGGTGGGTTTGTCAGGGGTTGACACAGCGCCAACATTTGAAATCCCCCTCTTAGTCACTCCTAACCCAGCACACAGTTTCAGTGCTTATACATACTCCATCACCAGTGGCCATAACTGAAGGACAGTTGCGGTTAGTGGCACTGCACAGGGTAGTGTGGTGACCATGCCAGCTGTGTCTGTCTGCAGCAGGCATAGCCAGATGTCCAGCAGGCCACCACATAGGCAGATGCACCAGGGTGCTCATGGTAGGGCTGCTGGTCATCCTGCCCCTGGCAGAGGCGCCACAACTGGTACCACCAGGCGCATGTTTCAGGCTGTCATGGATCACAGGCACATATAGAAATGTACAACAGACAGAGCCTGAGGCAGCAGAGGGCTGCCTACTCATCTGTAAGTGACAACATCCGTGAACTTGCTGCTGCCCTCCATGAACAGAATGAGATCATGGATAGATGGTGGGGTGAGATGGTGGGCCTCCTTGACTGTGGTATGTCTGTGCTTGAACACCTGGTGGGAGCGGTGTGATGGCCGCGTGGATGTAGGCCAGAAACAACAACATCTGATGGTCTATGTGGATATGCTAGGATGCCAAGCCACTCCCATACTGGAAGTAGTAGCCCCAGCACATCACTGGGGGTGCTGTCCACACCACACCAAAGCAGGCTTCATGCATGTGGCCCTGGCCAGTCCCAGGTGGGACATGGTTCCAGTGGACATCTGTCATCATCAAGGGAGAGCAGCACCTCAAGGCCTGTACCTGCACATGCCTACGGAACCCCTGGCAGGCACAGTCAGCATGTCTGTGGCCAGAGGCGGTGAACTGCACACCCTGGCAGGTATGGTCTTCAGCTGTCCAAAAACACCTGTATGGGCAGCCACATGGCAGAACTCTGTGCATGCATACCCACACACTATACAAACACATGTAGGGTAACTCCATACCGACACGCACCACATTACCACGCCCCGTCCAAATAATTAAACCCCTCACCCACACACAGGGTGTCAAATGTATGGACCACCCTCAGCCTCTGGCAAATCAGCAACACACCCTGTGCTTATGATGATACCTGTGCCACATCCCTGTCATCCATAACATTAATGCAGGGACAGGCTAATATGGTTCTGATGCACACAGTGACTGTAATACCATGCAGCAATGTACTGCAGTGTAACATGTTGTCAGAAGTAATGTGTAATGCATGCATGCATGTCAGGTAGTGTAGCCATCCAGCTATGATGCATGTCAGTTGTTAGTAACACTGGGTGATTGTGATCTCCATAATGTTATCTATTTGTGTTGTAGGTGTACATGTGTCAGCAAGAGGATGGTCTGCAGTCGTATTTCACAAAGATTATGGCTCTGTGGTGACATCATGGCTGTGACTTATCCAGAGTACAGTTGCAAACATCACAGGATTGTCTAACAGTTATTGCCTGTGCCACATAGACAGGTGACCCACTGTGACATGTATAATCTGCTACCATATGTAGACCCATCCACATACATGCACACTCTTACATGGCAACACTGTGACTAGACCCCTACCTAGGTATGTAGTGCTATTGAAATGTGTGGCTTTCATTGCACACACCACACAACATTTAGGGTGAGGTGTGTACCAGGTTACATGCAGAACATCCACAGGCATGTACATTATGGTAATGGTGGATGTAATGGTTGTATATGGATAATACATAGTGTGACATACCATCATACACACATTGATAGACACATAACAGGCAAACACACATCTGAGAGACCTGGGCTTATTGGTGCTAACTAACTAGTCCATGTGCCCAATGTGTCACAGGTAGGCTGCACACAGCACATGTGTAACTGGGCTGTATTGTGGTTTCATTTACCTGTATGGTTGATGGTGACAGTGGTTCATAGGTTTATAGGTTTATAGCTTGGTACTAGGCTATAGGCCCCTGGACCCCTGTTTAGCAGGGTGACTGGTCACCATACAGTGGTACATGGGGCATATACCGGGTGTACCATGATGTACTGGCAGTGTACACAGCACCCACATCCCCCAGTAGTTACTGTATGCACTGGAACCCATGATGACACTCTGACATACAGACTATCACACATTGCCCATGACTGCAATACAACCCATTGTATATCACAACAGTGGTACTACAGGGATATGCATCTGATGCACATGCCACAGGCATAGTAGTGTGTTGCATTGCCATGCCTCACAAATCGGGGTGACAACACTATCTGTACTACTGTGTGGCAATGTGTAGTGTAATAGGAGTATATGGCCTCAGAATGGTGTACCCTACAGATAAGCAGACATGCACACATACACACACTTGCCAGTCCTCAATGTGTTTCGCATGCCTATCAACCCATTTGTACAACACTGTTGTGCTTGTAATGCATGGCTCATGTAGTCATTAGTGTGAGGAGTGTAACAGGGTACATGTCATGTCTAACACAGCAGCAGCAGCAGTAACATCTGACTATGGCAATGGGTGTTGAGGTGGTTGTGAAGGCCGTCATGGAGTTCCAACCTACAGGTGTACTAACACACAGGCACTGCTATCCTCAGTAATGCACATGTACACATGTGTCCGTACTGTGGTACATTGCTGTAGATGGTCATAGCTGTGTCCATGGGGAGATGGGTTGTGTAGGGGTTGTGCATACATTGATATCATGCTACCTGCCATGTGCCAGCAGGCAATCTATCGACAGACACCACTTTGGTGACCGTCAGGTCGAGAGTGACATGTATCAACCAATCCTCGGGGTGCTTTCTGCACATGGCCACTGAGGTGATCCAGTTGAAATGTATGCAACATGCATTACAACACATGCTTAGTGCCTGTATTGGAGACCTGTACCCAAGCATGTTCTTGATGACTGTGGTAGTGTAGTGTAGATACCCATGGCTGGTGGTCCATACAGGTTGTTGTCTCCTATATGTGCCAGTTAGTACACGGCTGGGAAGACATGTCAGTGTCAATTAAGCATAGGTTGTCTGTACATATGCCAGCTGGATACCTTCCATCTACACATCTGTAGAGGGACTCACAGACATCAGCTTGGCAAGTAGCTATGCAGTAGGATTAATGTGTCGATAGATGGATGTTTGACAACAATATGTATGCCAGTACTAAATGTTGTACGCCCTCACTAACATGTTCTGTACAGACAGTACTCTACAGTGGCATTCCACATGTCTGATCATTATCCAGAAGGGGATATACACAGTGGCACAGCCCACACATCAGGAACACGACACTGAGGCCTCAGAGTCCAGCTATGCCTGCAGGTGTGCTTGTTGTCAGTAGTACTTTTAACACTCTACCCTTGCCAGGGACAGCACTGTCAAAAGTAGTATCGCCATGATACACTAAATGCCAGTGTGACAGCATGTACCCTGGGTTACTACCCCTGCATGTAACATATTCATACAGATAACAGTGCTGTGCAGGTTTCATATACTTGTGTGTCCCAGACATGACACTTACACCCCTTGGTACTGTAATGACAGCACATAGATGAATGTATTGTACATGGCATTGCATACACTTATTACAGATGTCAATACCCAGGGTTTGACATGGCCTTGTATGTTAAGCGGAGATTGTCTCTGAGTATACCATATGCCACAGAGTATAGCTGGAGGTTTTTGAGACGGTCAGTATAGGGCATGTGCTTTAAGCCTGTGACACTTTCAGTGATGTATTACTGCAGCCTTTGCAGCTGTTGCAGATGACATGTGAGGTACATACCAAATGGGGCATTGTACTCTATAATATGGGTAATGAGGGAAGAGTACAGTGGGACAACTACCTCTGTTTTCCTGGATGAAAAGCCATTAGTGATGAGGTTTACCACATAGGAGGATCACCTTACTGTTGTGGCAATGTGGTTATTGAATGTGACACTACTGTCCACCTGTGTCCCTAACTCTGTCATCACACCTTTGGTGTATAGTGTACTGCCACCTATGTGGTAATTCCTGGGTACATGGTATTTCCCAAAGGGGATAACCACACATTTCTGCCCATTAAGCTTGAGCCCATGGCTCTGGCACCAAGTATCTGTGTCTGTAATGCCCTTTAGTAGAATACCCACATCATTTGGGGATTCAACAGTGGCTCCTGGTTTGCAGTGATCTGTGAACTTTGTTAGACACGGTCCCATAGTGTTTGCATGTACTTCAGAGAAGTAGATACCAAACATGAGCGGTCCCAGGACTGAACCCTGAGGTACTCCACTTGTCACTTGTTTGTAGCTGGTCTTGGAGTCAGCTACTTTTACAGTATGTGTTCTGTCAGTAAGCCAGTTGGCACCCCATCGTGTGACGTGGTAATGTATGGCCAGCTTAGTACGTTTATCTATGTGTCCAGAGTGGGAGATGGTGCCGAAGGCCTTGGCAAGGTCAAGATAGGCTGTGTGGACCTTCTTACCCCCTTCCACAGCTCTGGAGACTGATTCAATGAAGTCAGTCAGGTTCAGGAGACATAATTGGCCCTTCACAAGGTCAGACTGGGTGGGATCCAGTGTTTGAGGCTTGCCAATGTCTTCGTTTATATGTTCCATTATAATGCATTCCATGCCCTTGCAGATCAGGCTCAGCAGACTGATGGAACAGTAGTTTCTGGGATCCAAGGTGGATTCCTCCTTGTGGAGTGGGATAACTGCAGCTGTGTGCCACTCAGTGGGCATGAAGCCTGAGGTGAGGCTATGATTACACATGACACATAGGTAAGGTGCAAATTCAGTTTGTAGTTCATGTACTACACAGCCTGGAATGTCAACTGTTCCCATGAATGCTGTATTCTTAGCTGTGGAGAGTGTGGTTTCTACATGTGTGGCCATGATTACTTGTATTTTGCAATACTTTGGTATGGAGATGGGCCCTTTAGGGGGGTGAGAGGAGGGTGAATGTGGCACTACACTGATCTGCCAGGATATTGGCAAAATCCTTGGGATCAGTATATTTAGTGCCATTCTGTTGTAGCTTGGATCAGTTCTGAGCATTGCCAGTTAGATTCTGGACATAACTATAGAATGGCTTGTTGTTGTCTTTGGAATCTGTGGCTATTTCATAATGTAGCTAGCTTTGGTGGATTCTATGAGGGATCTCAGCTTCTTACTGAGGCTGGCAAGGGAGTTGTTTGCATCTTGGGATTATCCCTTTGTCTTCAACAGTCTCTTCCTTCTGTTGTACAGTTTGTTTATGGCAGGGGTCCACCATATTGGCTGTCTTTGTTTAGAGGGGGGCATCTTGGTTCTATTTGTGATGGCACTATACATGCATGAGTGGATGTGCTCACACAGTGCCTCACTGTAGGATTCAGCAGTTGGTCTATCATCTCCCATCTCCATGGGTGTATCACAGTTTCTCACATTTGACTTGAGTAGCATGAAGTTAGCTTTGTAGAGGATTTTTATGGGGGTGTCCTTCCTGGGGTCTGGGGTGGGATGTGGATGTCGATGGTGAATAGCTAATGGTCAGACCTGACCAATGAGGGGGTGACCACTAGTGCGGAGCATCTATCTCCCATGTTGGTAATGACCAAGTCTAGGATATTGGAGCCCCTGTATGGACAATAGATTACGTGATCCAGGGCATTGGGAATCCATGACCTCCAAGAACCATTGGGGAAAGGCATTGTTACCTAAATAGTTCTCCCAGTTAATGACAAGATGGTTTGAATCATGCAGTATGAGGGGTTTTGGTTGTATCTCAATACTTCCAGTATGTTTAGAAAGGTGTAGTGAGGATCGTGGGTCATAGTGGGGGATCTGTAGCAAGCTACAATTTGGATTGCAGTCTTACCTAGTGTTAGTTGCACCAGGAGATATTCAGATGCATTGTGTTGGGAACTAGCCTGGATGTGTGAATAACCTTGTTGAATATTGAAACTCCTCCTCCTGTAGTGTTGTGGTCTTGTTTTGATGGCCAAAATATTTGGTAAGAATGGTAGCCTGGTATTGCAGGGGTGCTCTCTGGACCATTGTACCAGGTCCCATTTACTGCACAGATATCAATGTTCTCCATTTGTAGGTGTGCCTCAAGAGAGTGCCTTTTTAGATTTAGACTTCTAGCATTGAGTAGCATTACCTTCAGTTATCCATGCTTGTATCTGTTACGGTGGTGGTTTTGTTCTTTGAACCTTGCCTAGATGAGGCACTATGGGGGTGCCAAGAGCTGTAGCCAGTAACCTGAATCCCATGGTCGACAGGTGCAGACCATCTCTGGCAAAGCATCGTGGTTTGTCAATCATGCCATCCCAGGTAGACAGATACTGGATCCCCTTTGAATGACATCAGAAACTTAGCCACTTGGAGTCATTGCTGTGTATATATGTGAGTGTTCATATGTATATATATATATATATATATATATATATATATATATATATATATATATATATATATCCATATATGTATGCGGATATGTATATGTCCATATATGTATGTGGATATGTATACGCGTATATATCTATATAGATATGTGGATATATGTGTACACATATATGTTTACCATATGTCCAGAACATGGATTGGAGTCCTATCTCAGCACCAATACTCCCAACCCCTTAGTGCAAGGGGATGGCATGGATATATTGCAGGTATATATGTAGACTGTTGCTACTGTCATAGGGGTGTCTTAACAGACATGTTGGGTGTGGGAAGCCACATCTGCTGTAGACATGTGCACCACTGGCTACAGACAGACATCCTAAGGGCATCATAGTACAATACCACTGCTAGCACAGTAATGATCCTGTCGACTACAGCAGGGAAATGACTGATATATGTGGACAGTCTGGCACTCTGTGATCAGGCCAGATGTGTACACATGTCCCCTTCATGCGAGACATGTGGACTACTCCTCCCAATGTGGATGTTACTAGCCATGTGCATGGGTATGTCATGACAATACTGAAGTACATATGCCCACACAGTGTATGCACGCAGACATGCCACAATGCTCTGACACATAATACCTGGTGGTGCTGAGTTCACATGGCCACATACTACATAATAATATATATAATACAGTAGGCTGCTAGGCATATCACAAAGCACTGGGCAAACTACAGGCAGACTGCCACAACACTGGACCACATATTGTATGGGGGAATACACATGTACCTGCGATTATAGTGGGCTTGACACGCAGGTCACAGCACAGCGTAGCAGACACCTGTGAGAAAATGCATACCCACATCCAATGTCAATGCAGCCACAGCCACATATGATACACAAGCTTAACACTGGAGCAACATGTAACATCAGATAGAACAGGACCGGGAACAATGGCGTCTACCACAGTTTGTACAGAGCCCAAGGTTCTTAAACAAAATACACATACTGTCATCAATCATCCTAACTCAGGGGTCTGTAACCTGCAGCTCTGGAGCCACATGTGTCTCTTCAACCCTGCTGTAGTGGCTCGCTGTACCTCTGAGGATTAATGGACACTCTACCACACAACACACACACACACACACACACACACACACACACACACACACACACACACACACACACACACACACACACACACACACACACACACACACACAGATCAAGCAATCCCAACACAGGAACACAATTATGGACAAATGTTAGGTATTGTTCTTATACACTCAGTTATATTATATTTAGTATATCTATATATGAAGCTGTATATGGTCTGCTATCTTCATTTTAGGAATCAGCTGTTGTGCCTCCCAATGAATTTAGTTTGGTGGGTAAGGTGTCAGGAATGGCTCTTTGGATAGTGAAGGTTGCATACCCCTGCCCTACGTACACAGACCACAGTACTGTACACACAAACACAGAATGTCCAGGTAATGTCCTCAGAAACAGCCCCTACTACACATAACATGTCCATGGCTTGTTATCAGGTATGATGTCAATAAATAAAGGTGTACAGAACATATGCACTATATATATATATATATATATATATATATATATATATATATATACATATGTGTGTGTGTGTGTGTGTGTGGGCTTCATCTGCACAACACATGTGTGCACCTCTGCAGTCTAGAGGTAAGTGTATGTAACTGTTATATGCCCCTGTAAGTCAGTGTATGGGGGGTATGCACCATAAGTATCCTAGGGTGTTACAACATGTGAGGAATACCGGTAGTAAGCTGCCTTAAGGTATACGGATGTTCATTACCATACATTTCACCTTGTGAACATTGCTGGCCTACTGCTTACTGCCATCAGTGTGATTGTGATGATTTCGGTAATGCATTGTTATGTGGCAGATACCGCCCATTGTGCCAACCCAGGTCTTTTCCCCCTAGGGATTGCATACAGAGTGTATTTAGGGGCTGCTGGGCTATACATCTGCATTACATACTGTTGATTGCTTGTTATGCTGTGGCCATGTCTTTCTTTTCTGTTGTACTACTTGAAGGCCTTGCCGTGGACACCAACAGATGTGATGTTTCTGGATTACTGTATTAAATGATCTGAGTGTTGCATTACTCTGTTTGTATGTATGTCAAAGCATAATCAGCTATATGACTTGGTATATGCAACTGTAATAGTACACAACTGAACCTTTCCTATTTTTACAAACCTATGTGTTGTGTTACATCCTTTGACTTCGCTGTGAGTATGTTTCAGGCAACAATTGTAGGTGGTATGTGTGACTCATACACTGTCCATCGGATGAGGTTGCAGCTGTAGGGATACTGACTGTTCAGTATGGTGTGCACCCTCTGATTATGCATCTTCCTAGACATACCTCTGTGTGTGTATGTGTACGGATAATTGGTGTCAGAGCCATGGCCTTAAGCTGAATGCCAAAAAATGTATAGTCATACCCTTTGGGAAAAACAAGGTACCGACAAATTACCACATAGGTGGTAATCCATTAAGTACGGAAGAGGTAATCAGGGACCTAGGGACCCAGGTTGACAGTAACCTCTCATTTGACACTCACATTGCCAAAGTGGTTAGGAAGACCTTCTATATTGCCCACCTTATCATGAAGGGTTTCACATCTAGATCAAGAGAGGTCATTGTGCCCTGTACTCTTCTCTTATCAGGCCAATGATTGAGTACAATGCCCCATTTGGGATGTATCTCACCCGACACCTGCAGCAGTTGGAAAGACCCCAAAATTTCCTCACCAAGAGGATAAAGGGTCTTAAACATATGTCATATGCTGCCCGACTGAAAAAACTCCAGCTCTATTCAGTCGCATACCGCCTACTCAGAGGTGATCTGTGCCTGACGTACAAGGCCATGTCCAATCCTGAATTAATGGACATGCTCCACCTCAGAAAATCCAAATTCATCAGAGCCACGAGAACAAGTGACTTAAACCTCAACACAGAAATAAATAGGACGTGCTGGAGGGACAGATTCATAACCCAGAGGCTCCCTACACTCTGGAACAGAATCCCAGTCCATGTTAGGCAGAGCCCCTCACTGACTCTATTCAAGAGAAATCTCGACGAGTGGATGGGAGATCGTAGGTTTACCCCGGGGGTCATCTCTGTGTCACTTCTAGACAGAGGCATAGTAAACTAAACCCTAAAAGGGCATAGTATTCTCATCCTAAGGGGTGGTGTAAGCCACATACACTCTGGCTAGGCTTATAAATGCCCTAGGGCAAATAGCCTAGTACGAACCTATGAACCTATGAACCTATATATATCTATATATGTGAGTGTGTGTGTGTGTGTGTGTGTGTGTGTGTGTGTGTGTGTGTGTGTGTGTGTGTGTGTGTATATACATATATATATATATATATATATATATATATACATGCAT
>NC_056750.1:302886429-302916429 GCF_019279795.1 Protopterus annectens
GTAGTCTGGAAAGATTCACAACTGTTGCTGTCCAGGCCAAGCCCTTCAAATTGTACAATAGTGAAGTCAGACTGGGCCACCGGATACCAAACAATCAACAGTATGTAATGCAGGTGTATAGTTCAGCAGCCTCTATCTATACTCTGTACAAAATCATTAGGTGGTGAATACGTCATGTGACCAAATGGGTTGTAGCTGTTACATAACAAGGCGTAACTGACACCATCATGAGCACATTGACAAACAGAACAGTCTGTATGGCTGGAGGCAGTACGCTTGCATTAACCCAATTCATGTAAGTACTGTAAATATAGGTGAAGTATACGGTACTGTACATCCAGATACCTTAAGGCAGCTCACCCTGATACCACCACATTTTGTAACAGTAGGTCATTTATGGTGCTCCCCCCCAGACTCAATAATACAGGACCATATACCACTGTTACATACACTGGCCTCTGGAGTGCATAAGGGCACACATGTATTGTGTAGGGGATGCCCACACGTATATGGCCCCAGCCCCACCGTATGTGTGGGGGATACAACAGCAGTGGACTGATGGCAGCAATGGCAGTGTGATATACTCACAGCCCCCTACAGAACAACACTCAACAGCATGTCATATGTGCAAAGCTTGGTATGTATTTGGAGGACAGAGGTTGGAATTATGTGGAAAAGTGTTGCCACACACTAAGCAAGTTGCTGGTGTTAAAGGATAGTCTGCAACATGCCCTTAGTCAGGGATTTGATGTTAGAAACAGAAATGGATGTAGCCATGTACTGATAGCACTCAACACATGCATTGCCAGTGTAATATCTGACTCAGGACCAGTGTGGTGGACAGACAAAACATGACAGGCATACCTCTGGCCAGCAAGAGGATAGGCCTACAGTTGTGACCTATGCAGACAGACTGCATTCCAAGGTAAACTAGTAGGTTCATAGGTTCATACTAGGCTATCTGCCCTAGGGCATTTATAAGCCTAGCCAGAGTGTGTGTGGCTTTCGCCACCCTTTGGAATGAGAATACTATGACCATTTAGGGTTTAGTTTACTGTGCCTCTGTCTAGTAGTGACACAGAGATGACCCCCAGGGTAAACCTACGATCTCCCATCCACTCGTCAAGATTTCTCTTGAAGAGAGTCAGTGAGGGGCTCTGCCTAACATGGACTGGGATTCTGTTCCAGAGTGTAGGGAGCCTCTGGGTTATGAATCTGTCCCTCCAGCACGTCCTATTTATTTCTGTGTTGAGGTTCAAATCTCTCGCTCTCATGGCTCTGGTGGATTTGGATTTTCTGAGGTGGAGCATGTCCATTAATTTTGGATTGGACATGGCCTTGTACGTCAGGCATAGATCGCCTCTGAGTAGGTGGTATGCGACTGAATAGAGCTAGAATTTCTTCAGCCGGGCAGCATATGACATATGTTTGAGACCCTTGATCCTCTTGGAGAGGTACTTTTGGGGTCTTTCTAACTGCTGCAGGTGTCGGGTAAGGTACATCCCAAATGGGGCATTATACTCAATTATGGGCCTGATAAGGGAAGAGTATAGGGGCACAATGATCTCTCTTGATCTAGATGTGAATCCTTTCATGATAAGGTGGGTAATATAGAAGGCCTTCCTAACCACCTTGACAATGTGAGTGTCAAATAAGAGGTTACTGTCAACTTGGGTCCCTAGGTCCCTGATTACTTCTTCTGTACTTAATGGATTACCACCTATGTGGTAATTTGTGGGTACTTTGTTTTTCCCAAAGGGTATGACTATACATTTTTTGGCGTTCAGTTTAAGGCCATGGCTCTGGCACCAGTTATCCATTTCTATGAGGCCTTTCTGAAGGATGCTTGGGTCTGCTGGAGTATCAATTATGGCGCCCAGTTTGCAGTCATCTGCGAACTTTGTCAGCCACAATCCTCCTATGTTTGCTTGCACCTCGGAAAAATAAATGCCGAACAAGGGGGGTCCCAGGCCCGAGCCCTGTGGGACACCGCTTGTGACTGGCTTAGAGTCTGACATGGCTCCAGCAATTCTGACCTTGTGGGTTCTGTCCTTGAGCCAGTTTGCAACCCATCTTATGACATATGGGTTTACATTTAAGCTGGTGAGCTTGTCTATGATGCCCGAGTGGGGTATTGTGTCGAAGGCTTTTGCAAGATCAAGGTAGGCTGTGTGAACTGCCTTACCCTCATCGATGTTTCAAAAAAGTCGACCAGGTTCAAAAGGCAGGATCTGCCCTTGACAAAGCCGAATTGGGTAGGATCCAGTGTCTGTAGGTCCCCAATGTCTTTGTTTATGAGTTCCATAATGATCCTCTCCATAGCTTTGCAGACCAGGCTCGTCAAGCTTATGGGGCGGTAATTTCCAGGGTCCGTAGAAGCACCTCCTTTGTGGAGTGGGACCACTGTTGCTATATGCCATTCTTTGGGTATGTATCCTGTAGTAAGGCTAAGATTAAACAGCAGCCTTATGTGCGGGTTTAGTTCCTCTTGGAGTTCATGTAGCACACAACCCGGGACACCGTCTGGTCCCATTGATGCTGTGTTTTTAGCTTTGGAGAGGGCTCTCACCTGGGCATCTGAGATGTCAGGGAGGCTACACTCTGCTGGGATAGATTTTTCTCCTTTTGGGGGGGGGGGGATTTGCACTGAACCTGTCTGCCAGCATGTTGGCAATGTCTGTGGGTTCAGTGTATTTTTTGTCATTTTGGACTAACTCTGAGCATATCTGGGAGTTTCCACCCAGGTTTCTAACATAACTAAAGAAGGCCTTGTGATTGTCTTTAGTGTCTTTTGCGATTTTTCTCTCAAAGTTGGCCTTGGATGATTTTATGAGTGATCGTAGTTTTTGCTAGTACTGATCAGAGATGCCTTCGCTTTGGGGATTTTGCTCTGTCATGTAGTAGCTTCCTCCTCCTGTTGTAAAGCTTGTTAATGGCTGGGGTCCACCAGACAGGACACCTGCCTTTGGGGGAATGGGTCTTGGTTTTATTTGGGATTGCATGATCCATGCATTCTTGAAGGTGTCCGTAGAAAGCGTTTATAAAGGATTCAGCGGTGTGGGCTGTGGTTTCCACTGGCCCAGGGGCCTTGAAGGATACCACTTCAGTCTTAAGAAGTGTGAAGTCAGCTTTGAAAAATTCTTCACTGTGGTCTTTTGTGCTGGGGTGGGGCGGATGTGGATTTCCAGTGAGATTAATTTATGGTCTGATCTCACCAATGAGGGGTATACTTCCGGTGTGGAGCATTGTGTCCCCATGTTTGTGATGATCAGGTCTAGTATATTATCTCCTCTTGTGGGAGTGGTGACTAGTTGTTCCATCGCATTTGAGTTTATGAATTCTAGGAACCTTTGGGCTAGGGTGTTGGGGCTTGAGTAATGCTCCCAGTCTATGTTTGGGTAGTTGAAGTCTCCCAATATGATGGTATTTGGAGAGACATTCATACTCTCCAGTGTCTTCAGGAAGGCTGAGTGGGGTTCCTTAGTTTGAGAGGGTGGTCTGTAGCATGCTACAAACTGTAGGGCAGTTTTGCCTATGGTTAGTTGCACATGGATGGTTTCCGATGCTTCGTGTGTTGCCACTAACCTGGAGGTGCGGGTATCTTTGATGAATATAGATAGTCCCCCTCCTTTTGTGGTTCGCTCCAAGTTTTGGGGCCGAAAAGCATGATATGAGGTATAACCTGGTAGTGCTGGGGTGCTCTCATGAGCCTTGAACCAGGTTTCAGTCACTGCACAGACATCGATGTTCTCCATACTGAGGAGGGCTTCGAGAATGTGCATCTTGAGGTTTAGAGTTCTGGCGTTGAGCAGCATTACCCTTAGTTTTTTTCCACTTGTGTTTTCTAGGGAGATGGGTTTGTCTTTTGAGCCTTGCCTAAAAAAGGCACTATGGGGGTGGCAAGAGCCTTGGCCAATATCCGGGAGCCCAGGGGTGACAGGTGCAAGCCATCCCTTGTGAAGCAGCGTGGCTTGTCAAGCATGTCATCCCAAGCAGACAGACATTGGATCCCCTTAGAATGACACCAGTAATTGAGACAATTGTTAAAGCTGATCATTTTGTCTTTGTAATGTGGCATCATTCTTGGTGAGGGTAAGATGCTGCTCAGGGTCAGGGTCATACCGGCCTGGGCTACATAATCAGAGAGCTCCTCTATGTCTCTTTTCATGTAGTCCAGGGAGGTACGTCTCAGGTCATTCACACCGGCATGGACAATGACTGAGTCATATTTGTACTTGCTTTGGAGTGACCTGAGTGCTTGTGTTATGTGGCAGATTCTAGCACCCGACAGGCAGCTTACTGTAACCTTTTCCTTGTTCAGTCTAGTGAGCGGGACGTCAGTGTGTCTGACTATGGAGTCACCTATTACAAGTGTATCAGGCATGTTGTTTGGCCTTAAGTGCTGTGACTGTTTGGCACACTGACTTTGTGAACTATGTGTTGCATGTGCTATGTTTTGAGGTAGTGGTTGCTTGGATGTCTGCTTTGGAGGCCTCTGTTGTTTTGGTAGATTTTTAATTAGAGCCTCCGAGTATGTTTTTGTGTGTTTATGTGTTTGGTTTGCAGTTGTGATAGGTCTATGTGAGACTGGTGTCACAGTATGTACACACAAACCCTGTAACACAAGTACTATACAAAGCATAACACAACTCTACTCACACTCTGTCTGTAGTTCTGGAACCTCCTACAAATATGTGGCTGCCCTGAGTGTGCCGGTTCTCCTGTAAGAGGTATTGCTACCTGCTGTCTGTAACACTGATGCCCACACACAGGAAGGATGTCCATTACACAGGAAATGTAAAGGGACCACACCCACATGATGTAGGGATTTATAGTAGGTGGTTGCCATGACAGTGGTAATTGGAAGCACTACACATGTGTAATTATATATATATATATATATATATATATATATATATATATATATATATATATATATATATAGCTATTTGGATAATTATATGCACATATATTTCCACCGTATGTCCTGGACATGGAGTGCAGCACTACCCCAGCCACTATAGTCCCAAAGTCGTAGTGCAAGGGGATGTAAGGTATGTATAGCAGGTATATTAGTAGACTATTGCTACTGTCACTGGGATTGTCTTCACAGACATGGTGTATGTGGGAGGTCACATCTGCTTATAACATGTGTGCCATTGGCTACTGACAGACATCCTAAGGACATCATAGTAAAGTACCAGTGCTAACATGTAATGCCCCTGTGGACTGCAGGAGAGATATTGGCCAATATATGTGGACATTCTGACACATTCTGTACAGTCCAGAGATATACACATAACCCCTTAGTGCAAAACATGTGTACCATGCCTGACAATATGGATGTAGACAGCCATTTAGATGGGTATAACACATAACGACTGGTAATACATTTGCCACCATAGGTTATGCATTCACACACCCCTGGCTGGCCTGACACACAATAACCGCTGGTACAGGGGTGCCATGGCCACATACTACCCACTAGATATTGACATACATCTGTACAGCATCCCACTGCTCTGTCTGACACACATGACTTTTAAGGGAGGCCCAGCAACAGTACATCTGGCAAGTATCTGCACATGACATCTCACTGGGTAAGTACACTAAGCTGCTAGGCATGTAACAATGCACTGTGCAGGCTACAGGCAGACTGGCTCAACACTGTCCTACATCTCCTATGGAGGAATGCACATGTACCTGCATATATAGTAGGCTCTACAGGCATGTCACAGCACATGGTAAGCTACACCTGTGTGAAAGTGCATAACCACAACCAATATCTTAAGCTAGCATAATATTACTGTATATGGACTATCTGTTCGACACCATCCTCATATGTGCCACTCACAGACTGACCCTACCTATACTGGGCTGCTACACAGTTTGGTCTGATGGCTGTCTGTGGTATGGGACATGTGTGTGTATGGCCCTACAAACATGTATACCAATACGGTACCATACAGTGGAGCAGCATGTAACATCAGATAGGACAGGAACTAGAACAATGACATCTACTACAGTCTGTGCACAGGCTAAAGTACATATTAACAATACACACACTGTTGACATTCACCATAAGTACACAGACCTCAGTACTGTACAAACATCCACAGAATGCCCAGGTTATGTCATGAAATATAACCGCTACTGTACATAACATGTGTAGCAGTCTGATATATCACTGGCTTGTTATCAGATATGATGACACTAATTATGGTGTACAGCACATATGCACCACTTCATGCATGACATATGTACACAGGTTGACAGAGTTGTGGCTGGAAGCACATACACAGGGCCAATATTGACATGTTGCTGTGATAACCTAATACATTTACTGTTTTAACAGAGTTTGTTGCAACATATGTCCTATGAGGGCTATGAAGTCAGTAACTGTCACGGCTTTCACTATCTACAGACTGCAATCCTCACACTACCTTCTGCAGTCCACAGATAGATGCTCCATGGGTAACACATGAAACCAAAGGCACAACACACTGCCCAGTATGCAGATGACCCTGCAGATGGGGATTCCTCATAAACATGGAGCTGACATGGCAGGTATTGAGACATGGAAACATGTAGGACAGCCATAGCCACACACACACACACACACACACACACACACACACACACACACACACACACACACACACACACACACACACACACACACTGTTAAACCAACATTACTCCAAATGCAGTATAGCAGCACTTACAGTCTGTAGGTTAGTCAGGCACATCCCCCTCTTGTGTGTTGCCCTGTTTCCACAGTGCATGTTGTTAGAGGTAAATCCCCAATTCATCTGAGATGCTGTTTGCTAAACAACAGATCTAGTTCCTGCTCACAGTGAATGAAAAGGGCCAACACCAACATGATGTTCCTAGATATTGGAGTGTGCTTCCATGGAATTGGCTATGGGAATGTTACCACAGCTGTTCCACATGCAATCAACTAGGGGAGGGCTGCAATTTGTGCAGAGGCCATCAGCTGATCATGAGCATTGCTTAAAATGCACTTGCTGCTGCCTAAGCAAAGCAGGTGTAGGTCTCAACATCCACCAGAGAGGGAGTGGGAAAGGCAGACAGAGGCAAAGACATGTCAGGGAGGGGTGGGAGAGTAAAACTGAAGCATGTTTGTGTCACACACCTACCAGCACAGGGTATCAAAACCCTGATGACTATGTAGTGCTATCACAGTTCTATGCAGTTATTGGATGCGTCACATGGGTTACCTGTTGTGGAGCCCTCAGAATATATATGTGATGGTGAGTGACATCTGCATCAGGGATACGGTAGCTATACGGTAGGTGACGTACATGTGCCTGTTGCATGAACAGGTGTCAGCGTCAACACAGCCACAGTCTTACAGGGACACACACACATTGACACACTTGGCAGGGCCAGTAGTACAACTCATCAGTAGTGGGATTGCCACAACACATCACTGTGCAAGCATAACATGCACCACACGGGTCATACGGAGGTTGTATGGGCAAAGGGTATGAGGAGGTGTCTGACATCAGACAGCATGCTTCAGTATGCCCATGGGGGTTGTAGTGAGTGTGAATGTGAACATGCACACCATACAACACACAGACAAACACACAGGGTGCCAGTACTGACATGCATGGATGCATGTCTGCATGGGTGTGTGGTGGTCGACTGTGCCAGCAGGCTATACAAGGCTAGGCGATGGGTATACCTTAGCATCAGACCACATGACAATGGTCTGCATTGTGGCTCAGGTCTGTAGTTTCTGCATTTGCCCACACAGGTGTATCCCCCATCCAGTCACCTGGGTGACTATTGTGTGTGGCCAATGCTATGCATCACTTGCCATGTATGTGTTCCTTAGTCCATGACATGGATGGTGTCTGGGATGTGCACACCTCCCACATGCATGTACAATTATATGTGGAACTGTACCTGAGTTGTCTGGCCCATGTTGTGAACACAGATTATCACCAGATGTGCCAGTCTTGCCCACCTGTGGCAGATACTGGTAATGGGCAGCAGGTTTACCCTGCACCTACATTGATAGCATGCTAACATTATTCCCTGGTGTCAGTCACATCTGTCTATACAGGGCATGTTGTCAGGCATGGTATGTACTTTGTGGGTCACATGTGATGGCACCACAGGGGATGCAGGTGTCCATTGAGGAACATGGAGGAGGTGCACTGTCTGCATGTACATGCATATTGGGCAGATGGACAGGGTGCCATGCCCTCTGTAGCCCACTGCTATAACTCCATAGTTACTATCAGTGGCCAATATGCAGTGTACTACCCACATATTGGCTGTTGCCTAGGCATGTGTGTGTATGAGACATGGGTTGAGAGTGTGCTCTGGGTAATACTGGGGTTGCTAACTGTGATTGCCTGGCCTTGCTGTCACATGTGTGGGTATGGCTTTGCACCACAGCCTCTCAGCTATTTCACATCTGTTATCCCTGTATGGTGGACATTGTGATATATAGTAGGGCCACAATATAAGAAATATGCAAAACCCACTCCACATTAGCCACAGGTCACACACACACACACACACACACACACACACACACACACACACACACACACACACACACTTGCCATGTCTGGGATAAGAACAGCTACCTAACTACTTTATCACAATACAGAAGTATGGAGTTACAGGATGCACTATAGAGATTACTGGGCTACAACCTTCCCAGAGGTGTATTTTGAGGTGGATGCCATCAGCAGCCTTGCCAAAGTTGAGTATATGACTTGTAGGCAGTGTGAGTACCCTAAAAAGCATTGCTCTCTACACAGACAGAGTCAGACAGACAGACAGACAGACACACACACACACACTTGCCTTGTCTGGGATTAGAACAGCTACCTAACTACTTTATCACACAACAGCAGTATGCAGTTACAGGATGTGCTATAGAGATTACTGGGCTACAACCTTCCCAGAGGTATATTTCTAGGTGGATGACATCAGCAGTCTTGCCAAAGTTAAGTATATGACTTGTAGGCAGTGTGAGTACCCTAAAAAGCACTGCTCTCTACACAGACAGAGTCAAACAGACAGACACACACACACACACACACACACTTGTCATGTCTGGGATTAGAACAGCTACCTAACTATTTTATCACACAACAGCAGTATGCAGTTACAGGATGCACTATAGAGATTACTGGGATACAACCTTCCCAGAGGTGTATTTCTAGGTGGATGACATCAGCAGCCTTGCCAAAGTTGAGTATATGACTTGTAGGCAGTGTGAGTACCCTAAAAAGCATTGCTCTATACACAGACACACACACACACACACACACACACACACACACACACACACACACACACACACACACACACACACACACACACACCATGTCTGGGATTAGAACAGTTACCTAACTACTTTATCACACAACAGCAGTACTGTAACAGTAGTTACAGGACATGCTATAGTGATTACTGGGCAACAACCTTCCCAGAGGTGTATTTTTAGGTGGATGACATCAGCAGCCTTGCGAAAGTTGAGTATATGACTTGTAGGCAGTGTGAGTACCCTAAAAAGCATTGCTCTCTTCACAGAGTCAGACATACACATACACACACACACACATACAAACACAGACACACACACACACACACACACACACAATTTCACATTGGAAGACCTGAGCAGGCTTGTCATAGTAGCGCTATGGGGAGGGCAGTGTGTGTGCATGGGCCATAACCCATTCATCTAGGAGTTGACATGCCACATGTGGACACACACAGGGTCATATTTCACAGGTACATGTATACAGCTGCTAGATGACTACTTCCTTGTACAGTCATGTTGCACAGCTGGCACGTGCACCACATAGTCTGTAATGCTGACAGATACTGGTGGCTAGTATCTGCAGTGAGTGACATCTGTATCTCATGTGTTTGGGACCCTTTGGCTGTGTGCTGGATGGCTCCTTGTCACAGTCACCCTCTTCCACACATCTATGTCTGTCTACCTTTGGGTTATTATAGTGTGTTGTCTTTACATATATGTCTGTATTCCTATCCGCTGTGTGTGCAAGGCATGAGTGGTGCATACTGACAAGTGTCTGCACTAACAACTGCGACTTCCAGATATGTCTGGTCCACTGGTGTTTGCAGACATGGCCTTCATGTGTTTAAGTTTGTGAGCATGCCCAGTATGGCTGTCTGTATTGCATGTGTGGATCAAGTCCAGGTAGTTTGTACTGCAGTGCTGACCTTTGTGTTGTACACCAACAGGTAGCATGCTGTCTCTGCAGGGTATCCATCGATAATTTGGCATTGACTGTTGCTACATTTCTGCATGGGGGGACACCTGACTGTTTCTACATTTCTCAAAGGTTTGTGGGGGGGGGGGCACCTGACTGTTACTATATTTCTATGTAGGATGGGGGGGCACACCTGACTATTTCTACATTTCTACACAGGATTGGGGGGCATACCTGACTGTTACTATATTTCTATGTAGGATGGGGAAGAGCACACCTGGCTATTTCTACATTTCTACACAGGATTGGGGGGGGGCACACCTTACTATTACTATATGTCTACATAGGATGGCGGGGCACACCTGACACTTGTACACATTTGCTAGGACTGTACTGGTATGTCGGGTACTCCATTTCAGTCTGTAGTCTTACCTATTGTGCTGGCTAGAGAAATACCACTGTACTACAGATCTTAGTTTTTAATTACCTACATATTAGTTTCTGACTTCCTACCCTTCACAACTGACATCCCACTGCCTGGCCTGCTGTAGTCTGTCTGTGTAGGCCTGGGGGGATGTTACCCATAGGCCTCATTCAGAGGGGATAGTACAGCCTTTGTCTGTGTTTATCTACACCTGTCCTGCTGGCTGTGACTGTTGTTGAGTATGTGACCCCCCCCGGACTGGCAAGTGTGAGTTACTTACCTTGTGGGTGTCCAAGTATTGAGGGTGGTGCTGCAGGGCTGCCTATGTCGGATGTACATTGTACACTCCC
The DNA here is from genome assembly GCF_019279795.1 of Protopterus annectens. NCBI lineage: Eukaryota > Metazoa > Chordata > Ceratodontiformes > Protopteridae > Protopterus > Protopterus annectens. The sequence goes on from NC_056750.1 coordinate 302,897,436, forward strand.
TTCACATGGTTAGGCACAGGTAGTGTAATGTTTGGCATCCCTTTTACTGTATGTGAGAGTCAGAGAGAGGTGTTATTCCCTGGGTCCCTCCCTTGTCAGTGTATGTGCTATGCGTTGCCTCTTTGCCAAGGCCAGGGCATATCTGGCATGCCTCCTTCTGCCTACTGAGGCAGGCTCAGGTTGTTCCTCCTCTGAGTCACTCTGTGCCTGTGCAGGTCTTGGCAATGGTGTGTGGCCTTGCCCTGTGCTGTTCCTGCTGCAGCTGTTTCCACAGGATCATATTGTGTAGCATGGCACATACAAGGACAATTTGGGTACATGTAGCTGGTGAGTACTGCAAGGCTCCACCGCATGTGTCCAGGCACCGGAACTGTGACTTGAGCATCCTAAACACACGGTCTACTATGATTGTTTGTGCGTGTGCCTCATTATGGATTTCTTGTTCGGGTGTGTATGCATTTCTGATCGGTGTCATCAGCCATGGATCCAGTGCCTATCCAGCATCCCCCACTAGGTGACCATGTGAGATGTCCCCATTGGCAAATCTCTGGTACAGCTGTGTCAGATGCCAGATGTGGGAATCGTGATAGCTTCCAGGGCAGCCAGCACACACGTTCATTATTATGCCCTGGGCATCGCACATGACCTGGCAGTTGATGGAGAAGCCCTTGCAGTTGATGTAGACCCTACCTCACTCACCGGGTGGTACTTTGATGCATATGTATGTGCAGTATATTAGATCCACTACCTCAGGGTATTCTGCTATTTGGTGGAAGAGAGGCATATTGCTGGCCAACGCCTCACGAGTGTTGGGGAAATATACATGCTCACCGACATGTGCTGACATGGCATCCAGGAACTGGTGGAGTACCCCGGATGCTGATGCCTGTAAAATCCCCATCATATCCCCAGTTGGCCTTTGGAAGGTACCTGTAGCTAGTATTCTTAGGCCTACACATACCTTGGTATCCACTGGGATGGGTTCCCCTCTGTTAGTTCTGTGTGTCAGGCGAGGCCGGCACAGCTCAACATTTTGCTGTAGGAGGTCCCTGTCCACCCTATAGTGCTCCACTATCACCAGCTCATGCAGCCCTTGGTAGGTTACCCTGGGTCTGTACACTCTTCTCCGTCTCCTCGCTGTGGGTTGCTCGGCAGCATTCACATCCTCACCACCCTCAGCCTCTTCCACAAGTTGTATGATAGCTAATGCAGCCCCTAACATTTTGCTGTTGAGTGTTAAAAGTTCCCCGCTTGTTTATACCGGTGTTGTAGAGTGTGGGAAAAAAAAGAGGGGTAGGTGTTTGCATAGTTTATAGTAGTGTTCTGGGCTGGGCTGGTCTGCTGCCTGTGTAATTGTCTGGTTCTGATACATTTCACTTGGCAGCTTTGCTAGTACTCCTTGATTACCTTCCTACTGCTGTTTTCCCTTCCCATTGCCTTCCTATTTAAGCCTGGGGTGGGGGCGCTGTGCAAATAGAGTGCTCAAATGTGCACATTGCTGCTATTTCCTGTGTAACTTCTGTTTTCATTCTGTAAAACCTGGTGCGCAGCACACACACCCGCTTAGGCTTTGTAAAGAGTGCTAGGCAGGTTTAGACAGACCCGAGTCACAGGGCTCCAGTTTGTTTGCAGTATGCCTGACATACCCCCCCCCCCATGATGTCACCTACCTCCTAGGCTTGCACCAAACTATTCCTGCTCTTACACTGTTGGGACCTAACTCACATGCTGGGGAAAACTGGGATTTACTATCCTTCCCCTCATTTGCATAGGATTGCTTGCTAATGCATACTTACATGTCTCACACTGAGCCTCCCCACTTAGCAACCACTACTCACTGGCCAGGTTGTCTTCTGCCTGCCATTGACTTGCATGGCAGAATACTGATTTTAGTTAGAATGCTTATTTTAGGTTTATTTTCTTATCCCCCCGATTCCGTTTGCACGCCGCTGCCCTATGCTTAAACAGCCAAGATCGGCTAAAAAAAAAAAAGTTCATTTTTTTATTTTTTGTATTGTTTGCAATGAAAATGGCATTATACTTGGCCATTGGCATGCTTACTATATGATATGCAGCCTTTATTTGGAGCTGTCATAGGTCTGTTTTGGATTTTGCAGAAATGTACTCGGTTACTAACCGAGTACATTTCTGCTGATTACACTAGTCCTGCACAGATGGTCGCAAGCTTTCTGGATCATAATATCACCTCATTTGCATGAATCTTTCCTGCAAATGGGGTGATTTGCATACAAAGGCTTTGTCCGTGCTGGAGTAGTGCAGGAGCTCTCGTGCACGCCCCTGCAGGCTGTTCCTGGATTGCACGGCAGACATATTGCCTGCTAGAGCTCCTGCACTGATTCTGCACGCCGCGCAGGGCATAGTGAATCCAGTGGAATGTCTTACCACAAAAACACTGCTCAATAAGGGAAAGGAAGGGGAGAACTCAAATGCCATCATGTAAGTATCAAATAGAGAAAACTATAAAGCAATTAAGAAAAGAAGTGTCACTGTTAGAAGAGTTTAGAAGAGGGAACAGATCAACAAAAATACTCAGAAAGGTAGACATAATAAAAGCAATGCACAGTATCAGAACAGATCAAGATCTGTTGTGCACTATTGCAAACAATAAACTAAAAATATCAGCACAGGCAGAAACATTTAGAAGATAATGCAGATAAATGTAAAGGAAAAATATAGAATAAGCAATTTAAAAGTTTTATAGAGAACTGGAATTGAACCACCACCAAAAAAAAAGAAATAGTTACATTTTAGAGAGGTATCCTATGGAACATAACAAAGATACTAAATGGATTGAAGAAGTAAAAGAAAGAATAAGAAGTTCAATTGTACAAGATATGAAATGGGATGAAGTATCAGTCAAAAAGATTGAAACAGATAAGAAAAGCTCCTAACTGGAAACTCCAGGCCCAGATGCAGTACCTAACTTCTGGCTAAAAGTATTAACATTTTTACATGAAGATTTAGCCATGAGTAAGAACTATTGGGTCTATATTATATGAACGAACACTTAAAATGTTGAGTACAACATGCTCGACAGCTTTTAAGCGAAAGTTCATCTAATCTAAACCCCAGAATATCGAAACAAGAAGTTTTGAAAAGTTATAGTTAGCCAGCTCTCAGGAAGCCAATGGCTGATGGCTACAATGTACTGTACACCATTACAACCCCCCCAAAAAAACAAACAAAAACAAATCAACAAACAAAATAAAGTGGGGAGCTGTTTCCCACACCTCCCCTACTTAAATATACCAACTCCGAGATCGCACCACAGTGGAGGACTTTCAGAACATTACACAGGGTGAATGTTGAGACCGCACCACAGTGGAGGACTGCAAGAATGGTGAGACAGGGTGAACGTTCTGACGTCAGCAGTTGGCTTCCTCATGGCTGGCCAACTGTAACTTTTCGAAACTCCTTGTTTCGACATTCTCTGGTTTCACTTAGATGAACGTACACTTAAAAGCTGTCGAGCATGTCGTATTTGACATTTTAAGCATTCGTTCATCTAACAGGGAGCCAGAACTATTTATATGCACACCCCAAACAGACATCAACCTGGTTAACAACAGAAAAACAGTACTCTTACTTAAGAGCTAACCTGCAAGCTGTTCTAAAAATTAGAGATCAATAACTTTCGTTCCAATGACATATAAACTATACACTGGAACTGATGCCAACAGAGTTTATAGTAATTTAAAAGAAAACTCATTCATGGTTATAGAACAAAAGGGTAACACAAAAAGTCACATGTAACAAAGGATCATTTGTTGTTAAATAAAGTCATAATGGAAAACTGTAAAAAAGGGGAAAAATCTAAGTATGACATGGATAGACTACAAAAAGCATTTGATAGTATCCCACATTCATGGATAAAATAGTACTTAAAAATGTACCAGATATTACCCTACACTGATTGATTACATTACAGCAACCATGAAACAGTGGCAAACCACTTTGTAGTTAAGCCATGATAAAGGACAAATTATCCAAGGGATAAAAATATAAACAGCGATATTCCAGGGTGACTCTTTGTCACCGCTGCTCTTTTGTCTTACCCTTAACCCATTAAGTTGTCTACTTAACAGATAAGATCATGGCTACAATTTGCCTCCCAAAAAGCAACTAAGTGTACAAACTTCTCATTTTACTTTTTTGTATATGATGTAAAACTGAAGAGTTCATCATATGAGGAACTGAAAGCACAATTACAAGTGGTCAAAACTTTTTAGATGATATAAGAATGTCATTTGGTCTTGATAAATGTGCAAAAACAACCTTTAAAGCAGGAAAGCTTCAGCACCAAGAAAATATTAGTTTGGGACAGGAATGTGAAATGAAAGAAATTGAACAAGAGGGACTGTATAAATATTTGGGAACTGAGGAAGGATCAACAATAAAACATGAACAAATGTGAATAAAATTTAGTAAGGAATATTTTAAAAGACTAAAATTAATATTGAAAACAGTGTTGACATCTAGGAAAAAGTCCAAGCTATAAACCAATTTACTCTTCCTATCCTAATTTACAGTTTTTGCATGATTGATTGGTCCCAAAAGGTGTTGGATCAGTTGGACAGGAAAACAAGCAGGATGCTTCATGCTTATCAAATGATTTATAAAAATCAGTGTATATATGTATTCTGTCTTCTGAAGAGGTATGGGCCTCCTTGAAGCTGATTATATATATAGATCTGTAATTGTAGCACTGCATACACATCTGTTGACCTCACAAAATCTAAATGTAGTGAAAGTGGTAAAACATGAGGAGAATAAATCCAAGAAGACTTCCCTACTTAGTTTAGCAGAACCATATCCGTGTCAAGCAGGAATGGAACTCAAACCAAAAGGAGCTAAAAATCAGGCACCAAAAACAGAAGAAAGAATATAAGGCGAAGGATCAGATGAGAAGCAAAAAATGTGGAAAATGCATAAATATAGCTGCAAGTACAGAAAACTCTTTGAACAACCTCATGTTGATCAGGACTGAACACAGGAATGGTTAAGGAGGGGTGAATTTAAACCAAAAGACAAAAGGGTAATATTGGCAGCCCAAGACAGTGGACTACATATATGTTGGTTTACAAAGTCCATTTAACATGTGGGAGAAACAGACAGATGTAGGTTTTGGTAAACAGGATTGGAAACAGTCTTACATCTTGTTGCTGGTTGTGATATACTAATGGCAGAAGGATTGTAAACTGAAAATCATAATAATGTGGCAAGACTGTTGCATTGTGGAATGTCCAAACATTATTGAAGTAGCTGAAAAATCATTGGAAACATGAGCCACAAAGCATTATAGAAAATGATGAAATTTATATTACATGGGATCACCCATTACCAACAGTTCAAAAAATAGGTGCAAGAAAGCCAGATATAGTAGTCCATGAAAAGAAGACAAAAGTAGCATTGATCATTTAAATTGCTACAGCCATTGACTACAGTATCTTACATACAGAAAGACACAAAGTAATAAAATAGCAGGATTTGCAGGCAGAAATGAGGGCAGTGTGGAAGAAGGATACCCAGACAGCTCCTATAGTTGTAGGAGGAATGGGCATTATAAAAAAAATACAATCGTATTTACATATCTTACTGATACATGTAATGCAGTATGAATTGCAGGAGTCTTTACTGGGCACATTGTAGGTCCTGCAAAGAGCACTTCTGGATAACATCAAAGACTGAAACAATACTAATTTCATGAAACAAAAAAAAAAAACAAAAGAGAAACAATTCTTTAGATAGTAATGGTATTAGAAATCCAAAAGACCTGTAGAAAAGAAAAAAGAACAAACAGTATGTGAGAGATGCAGACATAACAATTTCACTGGATGCAAACATCTCACATACAAATAAGGCTGTAAGCAGCACACACACTACATCTGCCACACATAGTGTCCACCACACACATAGATCAACTTATGCCGAGACACTTAAAAACAATCTTCCCACATCTGAAACATCTTCTAATCCTCTAAACAAAGCCTGTCCTCAGCAATATCTACAGCACTCACTAAACGCAACACCAAACACCACACACACATACATATATATATATATATATATATATATATATATATATATATATATATATATATATATATACCCAGTGGGGCCCCAAGGACAAAGACCATAAGGCAAGCAAGCTCATTACCCAGGACACATCATAGGGGACTTCATTGCATGACATACAGATGCCCCACTCACCAGACTGAAGAAGATAGCAGTTATTTATTTATTTGACATTTGTTTTCTGGAAAAGTCTGACCGGGCCAGAAAGTGACCATTTGCAGTGGAGGCCTGTAGAGAAAAGCTCCACGATTACAATCTCTCAAAAATCAAGTAAAAATATTTTAAATCACAAAGTATCATATTGCACTACAAAAAAAGAGTGAAAATGTTGTAATGAGAAAAACATAGAACATATGTTTCATAGAAGAGTACAATGAAAAATGGTAACATGGGTTAGAGAAAAAATGTGAGGAAAAACTCAGCAGTCATATTATTTGCTACATAGATTAATATGTGATAAATGAGACCTGAGACAAATATAATAGGATATTTAAATAGATATTACAGATGACATGATTAGTGACAGTGAGGGGAAATTGAATAATGGCTTACTACAGTGATGGCGAACCTATGACACACATCAAAGGTGACACTCCACAATGTTTTCTGTGACACAGTGTTCGCCTACACCAGAATTACCAAAGAAACTCAATGCACAAAAATACAAGAAATATGTGACCCTGCACTTCTCTATTAAAACTCAACAACAAATAAGGCATTAACTGATGTTAATCAAATCAAATGTAATGTGTTCCATATTTTTTCAGTTTAATTCAAAATTACCATTAAAAGTTCAGTAATTTTTTGGTGCACAATTTTAAGTTTATTACCAGTGAGCTTATCATTTTCTCTATTGTAAGTCACTGATTTTTCTTTTACTTTTTTAATACATAGCAGAATACATGATTGGACTGTATTTTTTTAAATAAATGACTATGTAAAGTATTGTTTCTCTTTTGTTTTTTTTTTTTGGGGGGGGTGGTTAATTTGTGACACGCCAAGCCCAAAAGGTTCGCCATCACTGCCTTACTACGAGAGAGGTGTTCATATCATGGTTATGTAAGGAAGAAGGATGGAGAGAAGGACATTATAAGAAGAGTGCAGGTACGGTGTCTTCAGGTAGCTTAGTGTGACTAGGGAGGAAAGAGAAGGAAGCAGAGGAAAGGTCTGCAGAGATAAAGGGGACAAGGAAAGGTAGTGGGTAAAACAACAAATGGAATGGAGTAGGAGGCTTGAGAGGGTTGTGAAATGTGATTTAGATTGAAGGGGTGAGTGAAATATAATGAGTAATTTCAGTCAGGATTGGCACAGGAGCAGGTCCAGGGTTTTGTAAAGTATTCTTTTAGGGAGCATTTAAAGCTTGGTGGATTAGAAGTAGTTCTGGTGGTTAGAGGTAAGGAGTTCCATTTTTTTTTTTTTGCTACTGAGTACAAGTATAGACTTTGTCCAGGGGATTTACTCAGTTTATTTATGATAAGAAGCTGTTTGTCTTCTGATCTAAGAGCTCTTTTCTGGGAAATACATGTTGATTAACAGGGTAAGGGCTGGGCAGGCTCATGGTTTGAATATGATTTTATGTAGTGTTAGAAGTTGAAAGAAGGAGAGATGGAGGGGGAGTTCCAGCCAACTATGGGTATGCAGAGCTTTACAGCGATGGGTAAAGGAGGATGAATTAGTAGCAGACTTGGCATTTTGTTGTAGTAGTTTTCAAGTTTTTTTTATGGAGGATTGTAAATTGGTTAGAATTGGTGTTCCATAGAGTAGAGAGGGCAGAAGGTAGGTTTTGGCTAGAGTAATTTTTGTCAGTGTGCTCAGAAAATGCTTGTTTCTGTATAGCATGCATCATTTTTGATGAGTTTTCTTTCTTGACATTGTTTTGGATGTGGAGGTCACATTTAAAATGATCATTTATTATGACTCCTAACAGTTTGGTATAGTGGACTAATTCAATTTCAATGCCATTTGCCAAAAAGATTTTGAAAGATGCTTTGTTATGGAGTGTGACTTTTTTGGGGGGTAAAGAGTAGGAGTTTGTTTTTTGGGGGGTTGAGTAGGAGTTGTACTCTTGTAAGCCAGGTTTCAAATGAGATGACAGCCTGTTGAGTGATTTCTTGGAAGTGAGTTAAAGTGTTTGAAGAGCAGATGATGACAAAGTCATCTGCACATTGAATCAAGGTGCCTTTACAAGAAGATGAATATAGCTTATTGACAAACATATTGAATAGTAGAGGGCCAAGGATAAATCCTTGTGGAATTCCTGTGAAAATAGAATGATATGCAGAGACAGATGCAAGGTAGCTATAGAACCATTAGATGGATGGAGATGATAGACCCAGGGTGGAAGGTTGACTGAGGAGTTTACTGTGAGAGACCATGTCAAAAGATTTTCAACTAGAAATACTGCAGCTACAGATTTATTAGAGTTACCAGCTTTATTGACAGTGTCTGTAAATGACAGTAATACACTGGGGGTACTGTGGTTTGGGCAAAATCCATGTTGTGTATGGGTAATTAGCTTATTTTGTAAGATATAGTGGAGAAATTCCTGATGTATACATCTTTTAAAGATTTTAGAGAGGTGAAACAGGAATTCTATAAAACAGAAATTTGTAATGTCAGTGGAATTACCTCTTTTATGTAATGGGGTAATGTGTGCCACTTCCCACAAGTTAGGGAGACAGGATTCTGTTATTGATCTATTCATAAGAATGCTGATTTGGTATGCTACTGCATCTGCAGCTAGATTTAGGTATTTTGGGTGAAGGTTGTCGAATAAGGAGGAACAAGGTTTTATTCTACGTAAAAGCTTTTTTATGAGAGTTATAAAAACCAATTAAAAGGTATAGTGGGTGAAGTTGTCTGTATATGTATTGGAGAGGTTGCAGACAGATGAGCTTTGTGAAGAAAATTTGCTAGGATCTAAGGTAGGGGAAGTTGGCTGTGTGGAAGGAGTGTGTTAGCTGAGTTTGAGGTTAAGTTGGCTATGTGTTCTATGAAGTATGCAATGAAATAGGTAGCTATTCGAAGAGGGGGAATGTTAAGGTATAGGCTGGGATAATTTTTTGTAGCAGGGCTGATGACAGAGGATATTGAGGACTGGAATTTTTTAGGGCTGTTTTTATGGCTGTCTTGTAGCTGAGTATAATTAGACTTTTTATCTCTATTAATTTGTTTCTTAACTTGGTTTCATAGCTCTCTGAATAGTTGTCAATTTTTGTAATTTTTATTCTTTTACCAGTTTATCCATGCTTTATCTCTGTCTTTCATAAGGACTTTGCATTGGTTTGTGAGCCACAGGGCATGGTTGTTTTTAATTTGTTTTGTAAGCTGCGGGGCTAAAGCGTACAAATATTTAGAAATGCTGCATTGAAGAATTCAACTGCATCATTTAAGGGGAGTCTTTTTAGGATGAACACGTTAATTGCTTTCAGAGCTTCAATGAAAGACTCCTTGGATAAATTTGAGACATTTAGGGTAGTTTTGAGCTTATGTTCCTTTGTTAGTTTTGTAATACTCCAGTGGGTATAAGCTGGCAGGTGGTCACTTAGTGTAGCAGGGAGGGTACATGAGGAGATAAAATTAGATAGGTTGGTCACCAGACTCCAATTCAGGATAGTTTATTGGGAGTTATTTTTGCCATATCCTGCTGATGCATTAATAAGCTGAGTGAATCCAAACAGGTTCATGCTGTCGATTGCTGAACTTGCAGATAAAGACTGCCAATCAATGCTTACCCAGGAGGATAATTTTGTTTGTCATTGTGTCTGCTATACAGGATACTATGTTTTCAAGTATTGGAGTATTATGTCCTTGGGAGATAAATAGCACAGCAATGCTCTTGGCTCTATTAAGTTTAAGGAATGAGATTAGGATTTCTGATTTTCCAAAATTTGGGATAGTGTCTGTAAAGAGAGTTATTGTGAGCATATTTGGGAAGATTATAGCTATTTCACCTGCTTTTCTATGTTTTCTATCAAGCCTAATAATATAACTGCGGGTAGTATTTTAGCATCTTTTATTTCAGGCCTTAGCCATGTCTCTGCTGTGACTAGAAAGTCTGCATTGTGTTGGGTTATCCAAGCATAAAAATCTGTGATTTTGTTGTATATGCTTCTAATGTTTAGCATGAATATTTTTAAACTTTTAGGATGTATTCTTTGGTTTGGGGTTTGACTGGGACCTGGGTTGGGCTGGATGTCATCATATTGATGTATGGTGGAGATAGATGGTTTGTTTATTAGGGCATTTTTAGCAGAAATGGATAGAAGCTTTACCTTGACATCGGGTGACATTTTATACTATTTTGGGGTTACAACAGTGGAACAGAGTTATGGGAAATAAGATTGAAGAGATATTTAGCAGCTAGTGGGGAGATGGTTGATAGGGGATGATGAAGTAATGGTTGAGGTATGCCTATTTATTATTACTACTGGCGGGGATGTTAACAATGAGAGCAAGAGGATGAATAAAGTGATACAGGAGGGCAACAACATGGTTAGTGCTGTAAAAATCTTGTAGTTTGGTGAAGTGATGTAATGAGAAATGATAGAATGGAGGGTATGAGTTTTTGAATAGGAGGGAGCAAAGTGAGATTTGAGAGGGAATTTAGAACATAAGTGGGTAGAGATGGTATAAGGAGAATGGTTTGTGATTGGATGGTGCAGTTAGGTACAGGATAGTAGGATGAGTAGAGGAAGTGGAGTAAGTGAGGCATAAGTGCAGATGTAATGGGGTGGGTGAGAATTAGGGGTAGGGCAGGGGAGTGGAGTGGAGTGAAGCCCAGGCAAAGCAAGGGCTAAATGGAGTGGGTCAGTCCACAGTGGAGTCAGTACTTGGAAAACAATCTGTAAAACTGCAGCAAGACAGGAGGTAAGGCAATGCCTGATAATTTTAAAGACAGTAACATAAAGTTGCTAGGTTGCTGTTAACATACAACTAAGTTAACTGCAACAGGTATTATTGCAGTGACTTTGGCTTGAAATGAGGCTACAGCAGCTGGAGAAACAACTAAAATGAGGGGAGGAGAATCCGATAAGTCAATTGGATGCAGTTACTCCCCCCTACAGATGGTTTACCACCAAAAGCAATCAGTGAGGTAGAATGTTTATGGATACAAAGACAATGGGCCAGATTCAATAAAGTATACACTGTGTACTTAAGATGTATTCAAGGACATCCCTACCACATTTTTCAAGTTATCTAGTCTCTCAGAGAGATTACACTACACTAAGTGTACATGTAGTCTACACTTTGTGTTAACCTTTATGAATCCCTGGCAATATTTAAAGCTGAAAGAAAATCAGTAGGAAAACTAAAATTAGGAAGAAGAGTTTGTGAGTTATGCCTGTGCTGTCTGTTCATTTAGAATGGTATGTATTTAATGTACACTTATATTGAATCTCAGGAAAGATCTTTGAAGTCTAAATACTTGACATGAGTCACAGCATTTCATTTTATTGTTATGGGCTTTTATTGCCTTTCCAGGGAAACTTTATACTGTTGGAGCTATGCTAAAGTGTTATTTTGTCTTCACCTTCAACATCATAATACCTGGGGTGTGGGTGTCCCTCCAGCAGATTCAACATTAAAGTACAGAACATACTAATGCAGAAGTGAGGGAAAACAATAAGGTTTAGTTTGATTCTTGGAAACTGTTTTGCATAGATTTTAATTGATGGTATTAATTCTTTTGTACTTTTGCAAATGGAGATGAAATTCAGCTGTAGAAGTTCCTTTGATAATGAGGTTATGTTAACTTTAGCAGCAACAATTGTCGAACATACTATATGCTTAGTACATTGAAAGAGAGAGAGATATTAAAATAATTAGGATTGTTTGATGGTTGAACTCGGTAGATAAAGTACTATTTGTCTATACTGTGCTGCATTAAGTAGTATTTGGCTAACATAAGTAGTGCATTATATTTCACAGTTGTGCATTTCTGCTTTATAGCTTACTTAGTTTCCTGTTTAAAGGCTTCTTCTTTCAGCTTTTCCCCAGCGGATCACCCGTCTGCTCATGACTGGCGGTTGAGTTTTATGGTGTCATGTTGCCAGCCCGGCACCCAACCTTCCTCAGACGACACACACACACACACACACACACACACACACACACACACACACACACACACACACACACACACACACACACACACACACACACACACACACACACACACACACACACACACACACACTCATGCCTAGGGCCAATTTAGAGTGTCCAATCCACCTACAGCATGTGTTTGGGATGTGGGAAGAAACCAGAGCAAGTGTGGAATTATTAAAATGGAGGCTTCCACAGTTTAGAAGGCCAGAAGCTAAATAAAGTAACTAACAAGAGATATGTGTCAGTATGTAAGCTTGTGATTACTGAGATGGAGGTTTGCAAATTTTAGAAGGACAGGTAGAATGCCTATCTCAGTTAGTTTCCACTTTTTTGCTATATAATACAGTCTGTAAATGTGACATTTAAGCACTTTAGAATAAGCAGCTTGAGTTTTTAACATGTATGAAAAACTAGGCAATGACCCAACTCTTTTCACAAACAGAGCTGTCTCATATTACTAACAATTAACAAGACTAACTAGTGACTGTGCTGTTCATAAAACATAAAATGAAATGCTACAAGTAAAACCTTCAGCAGAAGCCAGGAGAAACATGCAAGTATATATGCTAGAGATTAGAAGCAGAGAGAAAAAGTAAAACTTAACCAGATGACAACACACTACAAAGTTACTTGCTGTAATTATGCAGTTCATAAGGCAAACATTAGGTGCTTTCACTAAATCATCCAGCAAAATGCAAGTAGGAACTTGCTAATATATTTGGTACACATTAACAGCAGAAAAACAACACTTAGCCAGAGTTTAAGACAGTAGAAAAAATAAGGTGCTACCACTGAATCCTAGAGCACAAAGCTAGTAGAAACATGCTGATATATTTGCTAGACATTAAAAGCAGAAAGGTAACAACACTTTGCCGGTTTGTAACACAATAGAAGCTTATTTGTAATTATTTCTTGTACAAATATGAACCAGGTAGTTGCTTATCTGGAGCCCAGATCCACCAAGTTATGCATGCTCTCATGTCACTATGCCATGGGTACCTGTATGACTATCATAGTCCCTGTGGGCGTTAATGACCTGAGATTTACTTCCCTGGGCTTTATGAAGAGAGACATTGTTGATCTCTCTGAATATGCATCTCAGGCAGATACGTGTCTTGCATTGAACAACATTCTATCTTCACCAAGGATGATGCCACAGTACTAATAAAAGATTACTAACTTCAATTATTATCTTAGTTTCTGGTGTCTTTCCAGGGGGATTCAATATTTGTCAGCATGAGAGGACATGGCTAAATAATTGCATTGCTTTGCAATGGATGGTCTGCAGCTGTCTACTCTAGGCTTCTGGATATTGGTTAAACTTTACCTAGTCCTTACAGCCTTTTTAGGCAATGCCAAAATGACAAACGTACCAACATAGCAAATAAAATCCAAAGAAACCTAAAGGTGTTACTGCTCAATGCTAGGAGCCTAAACAAGAAACTCCAGTCCCTATAAGCTCTCCCTATTTTGGAGAATATAGACATCTGTGCCATTACCAAGATATGGTTTATATCCACAGAAAGTACTTTGTCAGTGCAAGGCTTCAGTGCCTTCCACACACTTAGAATATCAGCTACACAGACAAGGACAAAAGGAGGAGGAGTCTCAGTCTATGTTAGCAACAAGTATAACTCGACTTTGGTAAAACAGGATGAGGCCCTGCAATTTATTCTCAAGCAAATCACCATAAACAAAGTCTCATACCATATCCTAGCAATCTACAGGTCACCCTCTATGTTCCTAGAATCCCAAAGTCATACCTAGACCTAATGGAGGCACTCAGCATTAAACCAAATACCCTATTCATGAGAGACTTTAACTACCCACCTATAGGCTGGGAAACATACACTGTCTCATATTTTCAGGCACAAGGATTTCTGGACTTTATCAACACAAATTCCCTTAACTACATAGTGTGCACACCCACCAGAGGTTCAAGCATACTGGACCTGGTACTCATCAATATAGGAGAGCAGTGCTCCATCTGCTGTCACTTTTGTATCTTTTTATTTATTTATTTTACATTTGTTGACCGGGCTAGTCTAACTGGATATATGTCCATTTTCAGTACAGGCCCAGGCAGCTAAGCTCCATCTTTCAAAATAAAAATCAACATATTAACCCCAGCAAACCAGTAACAGTTAGGAACTATTCCAAAGCAAACTGCATCTTATTAAATGATAGTTTGTCAAAATTCAATGCTCCTCCCAACCTCGAGTTAACAGCAAACTATGCAGCACTGTGTACAGAGACCCTGTATTGGAGGCTGCAGTACCTACAAGAAGTCAGTCCAAAACAAACTCTACAAACAAACTACACTGGTGGAATCCTAACCTTAATATGGTACATAAAAAAAGAAAAAGTTATGCCTTAAATCAGGAAGATCAACTCCCATAATGATGAGAGCTCTTTAATTAAACTAAACAGGAAACTAATAGGACTAATTAAGTCCAATAAGGCCAATTATAAGGTCAAGATAATCTCACGGGCTAAATACAACCACAAAGCCTTCTAAAACTATGTCTGTAACCTCAAAGACAGCACTCAAAAAAGTGCTGAACTAGTGGTCAGTGGTGCCACCTTCAATGACCAGAGTAACATAATTCATTTTCTGGCTGACAAATTCAGCTCAAACTTCACCCCACTGCTCCTATTTCCACCATGAAATATGTACCAGCATAACCCTGGCAACTATCAACAGGGAGCAGATCCAGGTGCTGCTTACTAAGGCCAAATACATACTCAGTGGGCCCCAACATTATCCCAGGATGCCTCATAAATAGCTTGAAACAGGACCTATCAGAACCACTTGAGTCACTTTTCAACTATAGCCTCTAAACAGGCTTTGTACCAAGAATGGAGGACTGCAACAGTTATTTCACTTCACAAGGGTGGACCATTAACCGACTCAAAAAACTACAGACCTATTAGTCTGACTAGTCTAATATGCAAAACCATGGAATGAATTATCATGGGAAAGATCAATAAAGACATAGGCAATCTTCAGACACTTTACCCAACCCAATCTGGCTTTATCTAGAGAAGGTCATGCCTACTGAACCTTGTGGACTTCTTTGAAAGGGTAACTAAGACAATAAAAGAGGGGAAAATGGTGTATATTGACTATCTGAACCTGGTTAAAGCATTTGATATAATACCCACTCAAGTATAGTTGAAAAGCTCACTGAACTGGGCATAAACATCTACGTAACTCACTGGATTGCAAGCTGGCTCACAGATAGGTGAGATGGCCCAGGAAATCAGGACTAGTGATGCTACCTCCACTAAGAGACTGGTCAACAGAGTAGTACCTCAGGGGTCTGTGCTGGGAGTACTCCTATTTGGCAACTACTTCTTGGAAGTAAAGGCTAATGTCAAGGGCCTTTGGCTGACCAAATTCACAGATGACTGAAAATTGGGAGCTATCATAATTTCCCCACATTACATAAGCATCTTACAAGATGGTCTAACACAGACAAATGACTGGTTCCAAAGACACAGATTAAAACTCAATTCCAAGAAATGTATTATAGTGCCTTTTGGGAATACTTCCACTCAGGCTAATTCCTCCATCGATAAGACACCCCAAGAACTGACCTGATAGTAATCTGTCATTTGACCAACATGTGGCCAAGGTAATAAGAATATAATTCTATGACACCCAACTTATACATAAGGGAATGTCATCAAGGTCCAAGGAAGTCATACTGCCACTTTATTTGGCACTTATCAGACCCATCACTGAATATAATGTCCCCTTCGGCACATACGTGACCAGACATATGCAACAGTTACAACACCTACAAAGATTCCTTACCAGGAGAATCCAGGGTATAAACACATTGTCCTATACTTATTGCCTTAAAGCCTTAGCTCTATAGTCTATCTCCTACAGTTACTGAGAGGTGATCTATGTCTGGCATACAAGGCATCCTTGGATCCAGCTCTGAAGGACCTTTTGCACATCTGCAAAACAAACAGCATCAGAACCAATAGATCAAAGGACATGCTGGTGAGGAAGATATGTGTCCCAGAGGATTCCCATGCTCTGGAACAGGCTCCCCATCCATGGGAAGCAGAGCCCATCCCTAACCTTATTTAAGCGCAATCTTGACCAACAGATGAGAGACTGGAAATTCACCCTGGGTCTGGCCCCCATTTTTCCTGACACAGTGAGGTTGATAGTAATGCCCAAACTAATACTCCCCACATAACATGTAGAAACTTCCTAACATATCCCCTCCAAATAGGGACACAACTGGGTTGGACCACAGGGCTAGGCTTAAAAAGGCCATGGGGGTCATTAGTCTAGCATATACCTATGAACCTATGGAAAATATGAGGCAAAAACATGGGTCTTTCTGCAGAATCAGACAGTTCTACAAATGTTTTATGTTAGCACTTCAGGTAATGGATCGGTTAGTGTCAAAAAGTGATTTTTTTAATTACTAGTGATAAGGTTTAGAATGTCATGACAGCAGTATGGAGGTGACAAGCTATGCTACTGCTGTAATATTCTAAGCAGCATGCTAGCATACTACCATGCTCCAGTGTCCTCCATTATGTTACAAATATACAAATAACATCACCTTGGAGCTCACAATATTTATTTATTTTTCATTTATTTGAATTTAACAGGGGTACGGCAATGATCATAACTGACCGCTTTCAGTCTCAGACTATGATACATTCCAAGAATAAAAAAATAAATATGTGTAACAATAGATTAGTGCAGTCTAGATTGGTACAATTAACAACAGAGAACAGATTGTTAAGAAAGACAACATTATGGTATACAACATTTAAGAAATTAATAACATTTTTTCTTGCAAAATGGCCTTTTAATAAATTAATACAATCAATATTATTTACCACGGATATCTGTTAAAAAAATCTTAACAGTGAATGCATGTCAAACCCTTTCAAGGTGGATCAAAACAGACCATAATTTTTTTAATACTCAGAATGAGGAACCATTTGAGACATGTGATTCAGAAATGTCAGTATGGAAGGATCTGTTAAAGAATAACAATACCAGGGAATAATAAAGGGTTCTTTAGAATAGCAAGTGATCTAAACTGGGTCTTGACTTAATAAAGAAGATAAAGAAAACAAAGACCCATATAACAGTAAATGATGAAGTTAAAAAAAAAATTCAGTTACTTCTTTTAATGTTGTAGCAGCTAACAAGGGTAAAAGCTTTGTTCATTTCAATAAAGATAACACCTGTATGATTTTCTATCTTACTATTTTAGGGAATGCCATCAATCAGGGTCTATAGGTAGCCTTAGCACTTCCAGTCCAGAGACTACGTTGATGTCTGGAAATTATACTTTATCGTTGTATATGTATTGAAAAGTTTCGTTGTGAACATTTCCTTTGGAATCTTTTCTAAAATAGGGGAATATTATATTACTCAAGTACAAAGAGGAAGTTGCAGAAGCACTCTTACAGTTTGATAGGTAACGGACATTTTCCAAACATCTGATTAGATATTTTATGAAATGTACTGATTAAAATATAATTGTAAGGTTTCGGGATAAAGTATTTGTAAATTTAAAAAAAACCATAGTCAGAGACCAGAAAAACATGCTGGGCCATGTCTTGGAAGATGATGTAAATGATTTGAGATGTGTTAGAGACTATGCTATGCGAAAGGGAAGTATGAGAAAAATAATTTTGTATGGGAACAATTGAGAGGCACGTGGTAGTACAGACATATGTTGATGGTGGTAAGTTTGAGTATTCATAGAGAAAATCAGTTTGGGACCATAGTCTCTTAGTGGAAAAGATTATCTTTGTGCATAAGAAGTACATTTAGGTGATCTATTTGTTGTGATCTCTCAGGGATAAGTAACTGAGGAGGTCAATTTATTTCAAAAATATTTTGCTTAACACCTTTCTGTAGTCTTTATATAGTACATGTGTGTGTGTCTGTATATATGTATACATATACATATATACATATATATATATGTGTGTGTGTGTGTGTGTGTGTATGTATAAATAAATAAACAAATAAATAAATAAATATATATGTGTGTGTATGTGTGTATATATATATATATATATATATATATATATATATATATATATATATATGTGTGTCTGTGTATATATATATATATATATATATATATGTGTGTGTGTCTGTGTATATATATATATATATATATATATATTTTTGTGTGTGTGTATGTATATATATATATAAATAAATATATATATATGTATATATATATATATATATATATATATATATATATATCTATGTGTGTGTGTGTGTGTATATATATACATACATACATACATACATACACACACACACATATATACACACACACACACATCTATATCTCTCTCTCTCTCTCTCTCGATATATATATATATATATATATATATATATATATATATATATATATATATATATATATATATGTATATATATATAAATACATTAGACCTAGTAAATAATCATTCTAACTTGTGTCAGGCAAAAGAACATATAAAGGCAAAAAAAACAGACAAATACCATCACACTTGCAATACAATACAGAAAACAGGTTGCATGACTAGCTCAAATAAATGAACATAACTAAAATTAATGTAGTTACACTAACAGACAGATGTAGTGAGAAATAAAATAATAGAAACTACAAACATTATTAATATGTGGTTTACAACTTAAAATGCTGAAGTACTTTATGGAAGACCACATAAAGTTTTTAATCTGAATACCCTAAAAGAAAGCACTAGGGAGATAAATAAAAATAATAAAAAATAA